>NC_057387.1:78419881-78719881 GCF_019320065.1 Cervus canadensis | reverse complement strand
GGGTAATGGGAGAGATTTCAGGAGATTTACTTGAGGTTAAAAGGCAAAACACAGGTATTTTATTTAAAATAGTAAACTCTAAGCCTTAAGTCAATGGCTCTCAAGTTTTGGGCATTTAGGTCCTTTATACACTCTTAAAATTGAGGACCCCAAAGGAAGCTTTTGTTTATGTGGATTATATATTGATGTTTACAAAAATAGAAATTAAAACTAAGACTTTTAAATCATTTCATAAAATAAACCATTATACATTACTGTAAATAGGATTTTTTATTAAAATTTGCAATAATTTTAGAAGAGAAATTTAGAAAATTATTTTTAAAATAATTTTTAAATATTTTAAAATAAGTAAATTTAGAAGATAATTTTGCTTATCTTTCCTGACATAAATGTTAATGTCTTAAGATTTACAATATCTAGGAAAGGAGAGGACAGATACAAAGAGATTGTATTCAGCTTTGAATCTCAAAACTTGGTTTTGTTTTTTTGGAAAATAGTCTTGGAAGATAGTTTGTCAAGAAAAAGTATTTTCTAAGCTCCAAAAAACTGCCTGCAAATACTAAAAACTAAAGTTTGGAGGAATAACCATCATAGTAGAAGGCACAGTTCAGGATACTGGTGTAAGAGAAGCTTCCTTCAGACAGAAACAATAAGTCTTTCCACTGAAGGGAGTTGGAGAAATTTGATGGAAGTGAGACTAGCATTAGGAGACCTGACTATTTCAGGTACCCAGCACTCTATCCCAGGACCTTTGACCAATGAATAGAAGACTGGTGAAGGTAGGTAGAGGCAAGAAATAGTCAGACATTCCGAAAAGACTAAAAGGGAAGCCAAAAGTGGAGGGGACTAGTGTTGCTTTCCAACAAGGGTTTCAAGAGGAAACCACCTAGGGTGTCTTGCATAGTAAAATATATTTTGCCAGAGAAGGGCTCTAAAACAGGCCTTTTGGTCTCCTGCTCCTGTACATGGTCTGTCTACATGTTCCCTGCAGGGGATGTGACATACAGCGTCCACTTGGTATACATTTTCAGAGGTCTAGAAGTACACAAATATTCTGTCACTGAAGAACAGCGAATATTACCAGATAAGAATTTGATTATGTATCAATAGCATACATGCTGTTTATATAAGCAACTTCAAATGCCTTCCAAATACTTGATCAAGTAAGTATAATTTAATAGCTTCACTGTTGTAATTTTTTAAAAAGGGGGTGGTAAAATATTGGTTTTACCAATTACCACAATAATTCAAGAGATGTATGTACATTTTGATTTAAAAATGCAAAGAATGCAGTTTACTTTTAGCAGTTATCATGCCCTGTCCAGAATTCAGGGGTTAAAAGTAAAAATGTTAAGTGCTGTCCTTGGAACTTGACATGCCATTTAATTTCCACAACTTCTTCAAGGCAAGTAATTTACAGAGGAGAAATCTAAAATTAGATTAAATTATCTACTCAAATAAAATTAGGATCAGCTGTAGAAACATTCCAAGTTATTTCCACTTCTAATTTTGTCACACTGAGAAAATAAAGGAAAATAGTGATGCTTTCTTGATACTCAGCGCAGTTATCTGTTTTGATCCAAATCTAGAAGGACATATTATATACTATTTACTGTCAGGGATAATGGAAATGAATACCCGGTTTCAGGGTATATTCTAGCAAATTCTCAATAGAAATACCAGAAACTTTGACAGGACATTAAAAGAAACAGTTTTAGAAAATAAAACTTATGTGTGGTATCCTGGTTAGTATGAGAACTTGACTTTATTATTCTCTTTATCACAGACTTTTATCTGGTAGGCTGATTCAGGTATAGCTGACAGAAAGCTTACAGAAGTTGAACTTGGTAGGTTTCAGAAGACATAATATTTGAAGCCATTTAATACAAGGTAAACAAATTCACTATTTAATTCAAGTGGATTTCATTTTTCTGAAGATACAAAATAAAAGAAAAAAACATGCATACCTGTGGCAGGTAACAGGTAATACTGCCTTGTATAACTGAGGGATCTTTCGGTTTATCAGAGGCTGTAGGGCCTCTTTAAGGCGATGATAATTTCTCTCCAGTTCCCTTTGATACTCCTTTTGATCTGGCCCAATTAAGCTCTTATTTTTCCTTAAGGCATCTTCACACCTAGGGAAAACAGTGTGTCATCAAAAGATTTCTTTTGACATAGTTTGAAGGCTTAGTGCTATATATATATATATATATATATATATATATATATATACACACCATGATGAGGGCATTCACTTTGTCTGTTGTATGTTAAACATCCTCTCCTGCAATTAGGTTTAAGGTAGGGAAGCGAGGACCAACATAGTTTCTTTAAAATCTAATTTCCACTTTCAGTTTTCACAGTTGAAAATTATGTATTTTTTAATATTAAATCTGACACCCCCTCCCCCCCACACACATACACATCACTGCTAGATTATAAGTTCTTTAAGGTATATAACCATACTCATCTACTCAATGGCATCTGGCACAGTGGTTTGCCTGTATTCAAATAAGTTTCTTAAATTAATAGATGGACTTCCCTGGTGGCTCAGTGGTAAAGAGTCAGCCTGCCAATGCAGGAGATGTGAGTTCAACCCCTGGGTCAGGAAGATTCCCTGAAGAAGGAAATGGCAACTCACTACAATATTCTCGACTGGGAAATCCAAGGTACAGAGGAGCCAGGCATGCTATATAGTCCATGGGGTCACAAAAGAGGAGGCCATGACTTCTCAGTGAAAAAAAAAAATTGAATAGTTTGATATTGCTTATTCAATTCAAATTATTTAAGAAAAACTATCTGGACTCCAACAGATAAATGGAAAATGTGTTTAAAAAGTATACGTATCTCTCTCGTAAAGTAATTAGCCTCCAACTAATAAGAATAAATGGGGAAAAAAAGTATACCTATCAATGCTTGTAGAATGCAGCTAAAGTGATACCTAGAGGAAAACGTACAGCCTTAAATGCTTATACTAAGGAAAGAAGGCTAAAACTGAAGAGCTAATCAGCAATTTGAAAAGAATGAACTCTTAGGTGTAAGGAAGAAAATAAAATATAAAATATGATAACTCTATTTTAAAAATTGCAGAAGTTGGTTGTTTGAAAAATCTAAAAAAATAGACTAAACTCTGGCAAGAATAAATGAGAGAAGGCCAGGTATTGTCTTCTAGAAATGAAAAATGAGACGTCAAATATAGCAGAAGTTTATAAATGCACAGAGGATATTATGTACAATTTAATGCAAATCTGAAATTCTACTTTTCTAGATTTATCAAAACACTCAACTACAAATATGAGTAATCCAAAAACCATCAAATACATCAAATCAGTCAAATCACAAATCTACCCACAGAAAAAAACACAAACAGGCAAATTCTACGTAACAGTCTAAGGATAGATAATCCCACTGTAACACGACAATTCTGAATATATAAAAAAACTATTCTAGAGTATAGGAGGAATAAACAACTATTCCTGAGAAGAGTTTCAAACTCACTTTTCAAGGCTGAGATACCAAAACTTGCTGGGGGCTATAAGAAACAGCTTGTAATTCAATCTCATCTACTAAAACAGGTGCAAAACTCCCAAACAGTAAGAAACTGTCCTAACACCATATTACATCCCTACTACCTACACACAACCCACCTGATAAAATTTTAAAATACTGTCATGACAAACTTGTAGCATAACTACAAACTGGTGGGAACTTCTTTCACCTAATTAAAAATATCTACAAAATACATGAAGAAAACATTATACTCAATGATGAAAAATTTCTTTTAGATCAGAAATAAGAAAACAATGCCCTCTATCATTATTCCTGTCCAGCACAGTTTATTAGAGATCCTAAACAGTACAGTAAGGAAAAGGTTCTACACATAAATTATTAGAATTAACAAGTGAATTTGGCAATATTCTCATGTAAAGCATGTAAAAATAAATTGCATTTCTGTATGACAGCAAATAGAAAATAAATTTATTTTTTAAAAAATATTTATTTGGCTGTGTTGGGTCTTAATTTTGGCACATGGGCTAGGCTGCCCGACAGCAACTGGAATTTTCCCAGACCAGGGATCAAACCCACGGCCCTTGCTTTGCAAGGCAGATTTTTTACTACTGGGCCTCCAGGGAAGTCCCCCAAAATGTAATTTTTAAAAATACCATTAACAAAAGTATAAAAATATCAAATACCAAAGAATAAGTGAAAAGATAAAGTCTCTACAGAAAAATTTTAGAAAAACATTTAGAGGATATAAGTAAACGGAGAAATATACCGTATTTGTAGACCGGAAGAGTCAATTCTCTTTCCTTGAACAAAATGTGACAGGAATTGCTCTATCATTTATAAAAGTTTATTATAAAGCTGCAGTAATTAAGACAGCATGTTAGTCAAAGAGAGATAAATAAAACAATGGAAGAAAAAAATCCTAGAAACTGATGCACACAAAGTGAGCACTCGATGTATTAACAGTGTAAAGCAGTGGAGAAAGAGTAATCTTTGAAATAAGTGGTGCCACGTCAACTGCACAACCATATGGGAACAGAAATCTGACTGCTACCTCACATAATATTCAGTTACCAGTATGGACAAAAAATCAAACAGGCCCCCACCTTGAACCATATGCAAAAATCAATTGAAAGAATTGTTTTAAAGGCCTTTTTTGCCTTCTTCCCCTTTTGTTTGGGCTATACTCAATTTGAGAGATACTATTATATAGATGCTTAGGAAGTCAACATACTCTGACCTTGGATAAAAAATTTCTTAAGACACAAAAACCAACAGTCATAACAAGAAAGACTGAATTATTTTGCAATATTAAATTTAACAACTTCTATTTATTAAAAAAAAAAAGTGCCAAGACTCAAGTTCAGAAAGGATGTCTATGATACAAATGATAAAGGATTACTTTTCCAGTATGTAAATACACTTAGAAATCAGTAAGGAAAAGAATTCAGTAGGAAAATGGCAAATAAAAAACAGAACTTTGAACCTTACAGAGAGGAAAGAGAAATAGCTAATAAACACATGACAAGACATGCAACCTCGCTGGTAATCAAAGAAATGCAAATTTAAACCATAATTACATATTATTTCACACCCACTAGATTGGTAAAAATTAGGTTGTTAGATAATATCAAATACTGGAGAGGTTACACTGCAATAGGAACTCTCCCAAACACTACTGATGAGAATTTAACTGGCTTACACACTTTGGAAAAAGATGTGGTATTATATGGTTGAAGTTGAACCTATGGATATACCATGATTTATTCATTCTTCTGTTGATGGCTATCTTGGTTGTCTCCTGGTTTTGTGTTTTGTTGTCATTCTTTTAGTTATAAAGAATACTATTCAACTATTTCTTTAACTACTTCTGGATGTATAAGAGATATTCTAGGGCTTGTATACCTAAAAGTATGTAAAGAGTAAATACAAAAAAAAACTTTATTGTTTTTAGGAATAAAAGAATGCAAACTGAAGTACCACTTAAACTGATTAATAAGAGACATCGTATTTAAAAGGCATTACATAAAGGTGTACTGCAACTAGTACACTTGCATTCTTGGCACTGTTACTACTTAGAACTTTTTTGGAACAGATTACATATTAGGAGTCAATAAAAATGTTCATGTACTTTGGCTCAGTAATCTTGAGCTTAATACTTTAATTTGGCAAAAGAAAAAAAATACATTTCATTACTATACCACACTTAAATTCAACTTAAATTCAGATATTTGATAATACAACTATTAGAATAATAGTTTTAAGCTTAATTGAAAAATAAGAATTTAAGAATATATATATATATATATATATATATATAACAGTTGTGGTAGAACAAATATGCATATTAACATAAAACAAATATACACACACAAAAATCAAAGATAGTATTTGCTATGACTTGTAAGGTTTAAACCATGTAGTTTGGCTTTCTGCCTTTTTGTAATTTAAAAGAGAAAACTTTCTTTATTTTAACCCTTAAGGAGACCTGCAAACTATAGGAATTCATTACCTTATAGTAAATAAACACAAAGAAGAGGACATCTGTTTTAGAATTGTAGTAATAGTAAAAATTCCAAAAAAATAGAAAGAAAATAAGCATTATTAGTGTCTATGGCCTAAAGAAGTATGTATTGTTCCAAGATCATCCAGCTCACAATCACAGCAGGGTTTTTTTGGTTCGTATTTGAAACCTCCCAAATAATAAAATCAATGTTTAAAAAATTTTTCAGAGTATACTTGATTTACATGCTGCGTTACTCGTTTCAGCTGTACAGCAAAGTGAATCAGTTGTACAAATACATCTATTCACCCTTCTAGATTCTCTTCCCATATAGGTCAGTACAGAGTATTGAGTAGTTTCTGTGCTATACATTAGGTCCTTGGTGGTGCTGGTAGTTTACTCGCTAAGTTGTGTCCGACTCTTGCGACCCCATGGACTGTAGCCTGCCAGGCTCCTCTGTCCATGGGATTCTCCAGGTAAGAATACCGGAGTGGGTTGCCATTTCCTTCTCCAAGGGATCTTCCCAACCCAGGGATCGAACCAAGGTCTCCTGCACTGCAGGCAGACTCTTTACTGACTAAGCTACAAGGGAAGATATTTTATACATAATAGTGTGTATGTGTCAGTCACAACAGAAGTCAGTCAATTCTACAAAAAGCTTGCTTTCTTTACTCTGGTCATTCATCTAGAACATATATTAGGAGCCATGTTTTCTGTAACCAAACCCATAAGGTGATCTAGCTCAATAATCAGATTATAAAATCCCAGACGTCCAATGAAGCTATCTGAAGTTTTTAAAAAGATATTTACCATGTTCACACAGGAGAAACTGATAACAATTAATGACAGCTATTGCAGGGAGAATAAAATACTGTCTTGAGAGACTTGAACAAGTTAGCATTCCTCATATTTTCCTGATGACAAAGGTGCTGTAAAGTGAAATTATTGCTACCCAAATAAACCCTTTCAGTGAATGATTTGATAAGAGAAACCAGAATAGGAAGTCAAAGACTGGCTTCTGACTATGGTTCTGATGCTGCTTCGTTACTTAACAAGTCATCTACTTAATGGTACTTCCACAAACACTTCCACCAGTGTTTGATTACTTGTCTTCAGAGATTCTACAGTTCCAGCTTCACTATTCATCTTTCTCAGAACAGATTCTAAACTTTGCTCATGTTGGGTTTTTTGTTTTTAGTATAGCCCTCCCCTCTTTTCTGACTAAAAAACTAATATTCATCTTTCAAGGTCCATTTTTTTGTTGATCAGTTGTTCAGTTGTGTCATTCTCTGCGACCCCATGGACTGCAGCATGCCAGGCTTCCCGCTCCTTTACCATCTCCTGGAGCTTGCTCAAACTCATGTCCATTGAGTTGGTGATGCCATCCAACCGTCTGATCCTCTGCCGCCCCCTTCTCCTCCTCCCTTCTATCTTTCCCAGCATCAGGGTCTTTTCCAATGAGCTGGTTCTTTGCATCAGGTGATCAAAGTATGGAAGCTTTAGCATCAGTCCTTCCAATGAATAATCAGGGTTGATGTCCTTTAGGATGGACTGGTTTGATCTCCTTGCAGTGCAAGGGACTCTCCAGAGTCTTCCCCAACACCACCATTCAAAGGCATCAGTTCTTTGGCATTCAGCCTTCTTTATGGTCCAACTCTCACATCCATACATGACTACTGGAAAAACCATAGCTTTGACCATATGGACATTTGTTGGTTGTAATATGCTGTCTAGGTTTGTCATATTCTTCTAAGGAGCAAGCGTCTTTTAATTTCATGGCTGCAGTCATCATCCACAGTGATTCTGGAGCCCAAGAAATCAAGTCTGTCACTATTTTCATTGTTTCCCCACCTATTTGCCATGAAGTGATGGGACTGGATGCCATGATCGTATTTTGAATGTTGAGCTTTAAGCCAGCTTTTTCACTCTCCTCTTTCACTGTCATCAAGAGGCTCTTTAGTTCCTCTTCACTTCCTGCCATAAGAGTGGTGTCATCTGCATATCTGAGGTTATTGATATTTCTCTTGGCAATCTTGATTCCAGCTTGAGCTTCATTTGGTCCAGCATTTGTCATGATGTACTCTATACATAAGTTAAATAAGAATGGTGACAATATACAGCCTTGACATACTCCTTCCCCAATTTGGAACCAGCCTGTTGTTCCATGCTCAGTTCTAACTGTTGTCTTGACCTGCATACAGGTTTCTCAGGAGGCAGGTAAGGCAGTCTGGTATTCCCATCTCTTTTAAGAATTTTCCATAGTTTGTGATCCTCACAGTCAAAGGCTTCAACATAGTCAATGAAGCAGAAGTAGATGTTTTTCTGGAATCTCTTGCTTTTTCTATGATCCAGTGGATTTTGGCAATTTGATCTCCAGTTTCTCTGCCTTTTCTAAATCCAGCTTGAACATCTGGAAGTTCTTTGTTCACGTACTGTTCTTGGTGGCTTTTGAGCATTATCTTACCACCATGTGAAAAAAGGTCAATGGTATGGTAGTTTGAACATTTTGGGCATTGCCCTTCTTTGAGATTGGAATGAAAACTGATCTTTCCCAGTCTTGTGGCCACTGGTGAATTTTCAAATTTGCTGGCATACTGAGTGCAGCACTTTAACGGTATTATCTTATAGGATTTGAAATAGCTCAGCTGGAATTCCATCATCTCCACTAGCTTTGTTAGTAGTGATGCTTCCTAAGACCCACTTAACTTCACACTCCAGGATGTCTGGCTCTAGGTGAGTGATCATACCACTGTGGTTATCCCAGTCACTGAGATCTTTTTTGTATTGTTCTTCTGTGCCTTCTTGCCATCTCTTCTTAATATTTCTGCTTCTGTTAGGTCCATACTGTTTCTGTCTTTTATTGTGGCTATCTTTGCATGAAATGCTTCCTTGGTTTCTCTAATTTTCAAGGTCCATATATGTTAGGAGAAGGGCATGGCAATCCACTCCAGTATTCTTGCCTGGAGAATTGCATGGACAGAGGAGCCCAGCAGGCTATAGTCCATGGGGTCGAGAAGAGTTAGACACAACAGTGACATTTAATACTTTGTACTCTGTACTTTTGTTTATGATGTTAATTCCTGTGTGAAATACTCCCTGACAACACTATGCAAAATGATCATTCCCTCTTTTGTGCTCATAGTGTGAGAGAAGCAGGAATCAGTACCAAGTTGTTGATTCTTTTCCCCTATTGTTTCAAAATTCTGCATTTACCGAACACCTGTTTATTATGTGTCGGATGTTACTTGTGAAGAAAAGAGGTAACGGCAGGCCTGGGTTCCCGTCTGGGAATCTGGATTTGGGAAGGGTTCCTGTCACATGCAGCAGGAGTGGCTCACCGTGCCTGAACATTTACATCAACACTATAGCTTCTGTTAAATGCTGCTTTCCCTTTGGGAGTCTGGAATTTTGCTAACTGTCAGGGAGAAGGTGCCTACATGACTAGCCCTCAACAAAAAGCCTGGCTGGCACTTGAGTCTCTACTGAGCTTCCCGGGTGGACATGATTTCCCACAGGCTGCCACGATTCTTTGCTGACCAGTCAGCACCTCTGTGTGACCGCCCTGGGAGAGGACCCATGGAAGCCAGTATCTGGCTTCCTCCAGACTTCACCCGTGCCTTTTCCCTTTGCTAATTATACTTTCTACTCTTTGGTTGTTGACAAACCATAGCCACGTATATGACTATATGCTGTCCACTGAGTCCTCCTAGCAAATCATCCAATCTGGGGGTGTTTTGGGAGGCCCCAATTCATCCAAGTATTATTTCATCTAATTTGCACCATCTCCCTGGGTCAGGTAGATATTATATCCTTACTTCATATATTAAAAACAGAGGTCTGAAGATAAATTTTTTGCTTCCAAGTTTGCTGCTTATATGTTTTCTGAGGGAAGAGAAACAGAAACTCTCACACTGAATGTTCACAATAAATAACAGCTTTCAAAGTTAACTAGTTAAATGTCAAACTTAGTTTAAAGTTAAAGATTTTGTGAATCGAGGTTTCTCTCATTTTCAAAATTTAAAACATGGCATTACATAGAGAATTGGGGGGCAGGGATCTATATATATACACACACACACATACACATATATATATATAAAATACATATGGAGTAGTAAGTTATACGCAGACTACGTCTCATTGTGAACCATTTTCCTATAGTCTCTCCTTTCAATAATCCCTGAAGACTCACATCAAACTGTGGATTAAATCCTCTCAATTGGAGTATCTTTATGTAGAAAACTTTGAATACCTTTTAGTAAAATCTTTGAAGCAAAGTCGCAGTTTATTATGATGTCTGAAGAGCTTTGGGTCACTGGGTATTTCAGATAGGAAAACCTGGGCAACTTCTAAAGGCCCCTGTAAAATTAGAAAATAAAACAAAAAGTATGTTTTTGTTTTTTAAATATTCACAGAAATAGAATTTACCAAATTTGTTTTTCTTAGCACCAAGATGGCTGCATTTAAGCTTAATACATATATGACTATGCCTATATTAAAACTTTTCAGAGACCGATTCTGACAACATTTATAGTTTTTCCTGATGCCAAATCTATACTTTTGCCCACAGCAATTAACTTAGTTCATATTTCAAAGAAAATGAGGAGACAAAGCACTAACTATTGTATTCATTAATGCCTTTTGCCTTGTATTTTTTATATTCTTTATCTTAGACATAACAGTTGTCAGGATACGGACAATCGGCTGTCAGTCCACTGATTGTTAGACACTTTATTTTGTGAAAACAGTTTCCCCCAAGCATTCCAAATATGCTCCTAATATTCTGAATTAAAGGTAATCTTCTGTGAGTAAGTTATATCATTTGGAAGTAAAAACTCCAAATCACATAGACTTTTAGGAGGTAAAGGCCTTAAAATCTTTATTTCAGTTTAACCTCTTATATTTTCAGTATCTGTGCAACTACTTCTAACATATTTTCACTTGATGTAACACATTTGTGATCTCTGGGAAATATAATACTGTAATCATTCCAAATTCCATTTATAACTTAAAGTGCACAGTATTAGCAAACACTCCCACCTGATTCACTGTTGTGCCTACAGACCCCTGGAGAACCATCTGAAGCATTTTTGGGTCTGCTGGATCTTGATGTGTTGCAAATGCCAACTCCTGTGTTTTTTTCTGCATGTCTTCAATAGCAACTTCAATTGGTGTTAAGATGATCTGGGTGAAATAACATCTAATGAGGCCAGTGTATTGATTGAAAAATATTTAGTGAGCTTTATACACAATCAATTAAAATAAGAAAAAAGTGGCAACTATAAAGTATTATCTAATAATATATTCTGAAACTTTGGATCATTAAATGAAAAAAAATCAACAAAGCATAAGCTGAGGGTGAATACGGGACTTAGAAAAGAAGCTGAAAGTTAATGACTAAAAATGGGTCAATATATTATCTATGGTGAAACATATCACCAGCCCAGGTTGGATGCATGAGACAAGTGCTCGGGCCTGGTGCACTGGGAAGACCCAGAGGGATCGGGTAGAGAGGGAGGTGGGAGGCGGGATCGGGATGGGGAATACATGTAAATCCATGGCTGATTCATGTCAATGTATGACAAAAACCACTACAATATTGTAAAGTAATTAGCCTCCAACTAATAAAAAAAAAAAAAAAAAAAAAAAAAAACTGGACATGGAAAAAATAAAAAAATAAAAATGGGTCAAGTTCTAGTATGTTACCATACACAATGCTATATCCACATTGTTCTCAATGGCTTCAATGTACTTGTTCCACTAATTCTATTTCCCTATTTGGAGTCTTACCTCCTCTTTGTGAGTAACATTGACCCTTGTCTTAATGTAAGGAAAGGCATGAGAAGTAGTCAGAATGGTCTTCCGTTTGAATTGTTCATGAAGTTCCCCATGGGCACGACCATCTAAAGTGAAGGGTGTACAGTACATGAAACGACGAAGATTATAATTTTTGTCAAAATATGTGATTCTGTCCTTCATCTCGTATGTGTCAAAGTATGGTTCCACGTAGGTAATCTGAATATAGGCCTGAGAAATGAAAAAGTCCTTCATTTATTCACTGTTAAATTATTATTTGGTATTTAGTCTTCCTCCAACAAAATCAGAGTCTCAAAGATGCATCTATGGGGCATCACAGTCTATCAACCATACCTTGTTAGGATCTAATTTACACTTGTCCACAGGATTAGAATCTTTGATTACTTCAACTACATCCTCTCCAAATCTTTCTCCATAAAATCCCTAAAACAAAGAAAAAGAAATCTTTCACATGAAGTTAACAGTAGTAGAAAACAGAGAAGGCCTCTGAGGGAGACTCCTGAACAAAATGAAGCCATTTAGTAAGTTCTTATAAAATGATGTCAATGATTATAAAATAAAAATTATTGACATTCACAGAATTTATATTTAGTCTATCAAATTAACAGGGTCTTACTCCATATTTATTTGATATTATTTCCATTTACTCACTTTAAATAATACAAAATAAAAAAAATTAATTTTCACCAATGAAAATACAGGATTCCACAAGAGATCCTCAAGAAAAACAAAAAGGGAAAAGCAGAGACAAAAGAAATTCATTATATTTGATGTGTATGTAGTATACATCAAACTGACCTGTAGCCTGACTTCTGACAGACATGAGTCAATGAACAAGCATTCATTTTTCTGAATGATTAATGTAATGTTTCAGAATTTCCAAATAAAAACATTAACTTGTTGAAGTTCTGTATAAGTTCAGATTTTGAAAAGGTAACCCTGGGTCAAGAATGTAGTGCCTTTTCCACATGACCCTGAGTGGCAGCATGGGCAAAAGATGGAACTATTCAAAAGGAAAACTTAAGTCTGAATCCTCAAAGAAGAACAGACACTCCTACCTCAAAGATAACTTTTATGACTCAGTAAGTTTGAAAAACACTGTCTCAAAATTTCCCAAGACTTAACAGGCTCTTGAAAAAACAAGAAGTCACAGCTAAAACCAGTTTGTGGAAGTTGAGCCCTGTGAAGTCACCAATAAGAACAGAATGCTGAAGAAATTAACATCAGCTGAGAATAAAAACCAGCCTAAACTCTTATATGTCTATACAAATCACCTGGGGATTTGTTAAAATGCAGATTTCGATTCGGAAGGTCTGAAGTGGGGTCTGAGATTCTGCATTTCAAACAATCTCCCAGGTAATGTCAATGCAGATTCTGTCCATGGACCACACTTGGAGTAACAAGGACAGAGAAAGATTGGAAAGAACAACTATAGCAGAAAAGACAGGTTAGTGTCATAAACATTAAAGTTAATCATTTATTTTGAAAATTAAGTAGCTGTATAAAGGTTAAGGGATTCTAAGAAGTGTTTTTAAAGTACAATTTCAAGCTTTTAAGTTCTAAAGATTACTTCACTGGGAATCAGTTAAGCCAAAAAGATAATGCACTTGGGTCAAAAATGTCTTGGGGTTCCTAGTTCTAGTTCCATGATTATTAATTCCTTATAACTTTTTCTACAAAATGTGGATAATACTATATATATTTCTCCACAAATCATGGTAATTCTGAAAGATACAGGGTTTCTAAAATACGTGTGAAAACAGACTCTCAAAAAAATGAAATTAATAATAATATTTTACTGTTGATATCAAAGATTTTAAACATTCAAGAGAATATTATTGTACCTATCAAAAATCCTTATACCCTAAAGGAGTAGATTATTTGGCAGGATCTGGCTTATTAAAGGATTAGATCTGGATCTGAAAAGTCTATTCATCATAGAAAATACAAATTAAGGATGACATTTTGAACCACCACAGTATTCACCTCCAATCTGTGAGATATCTCTGCGAGTTTGGTTATTGCAGGCTCCTTGTAAACAAATTCTTGTTCATCCAAATCCCCAAACTTAGTTCCATAAAAACCGACACGAAAATAGGTGCCAAACATCCGCTTACCATCCTAGGTGTAGGAAAACAGAGAAACTTTAATACAAAGACTTTTTGTCGTACACATTCTGCTTAGATTGCTACTAGTATAAAAATCTCAAGACAATGTCAAAAGTTTTATTTCAAAACTACAATATTTTATTATTTCTCAAATGAAAGTAAAAACAAAATAATCTTTTCTTCATTATTTCTAACAAATAACATTGTGCAATTAAGACTTTTACTGAATTACATATGGCATGTGTTTTTCAGGGACTGTACCAAGTGACGTCCCATATAAGTCTATGTTCTTCTAAGTCCATACAATTGAGATAAATAACTTATTTTCTTTATTGCAAGAAAAGTTGCTTAGTACAAAATAAACTGTGTTTTAATTATCCTAAAATTAGAGCATACTATAAAGTTATATTTAAAAACAACACTAACATATTTAGTTACCATTATTAGCCTTTATATTACTAGCTCTTTTCATATTTTAAATGAGATCATAAAAGCTAGAAGCCAAGTGTAGCATCTGGCACAGAGTGGATGATCAGTAAATGTCAAGACCATCCTGAAGCACTGAAGGAAAACATTTACAATTAGTATCCCTCTGCTAATAAAAAACACTGTTATGTGTAAAAGTAACTAGAAATGGAATTAGGAAGGAAAAAATACATAAATGAAAGAAGAAAAAAAAAAAATTGAGAAGAGTTGGTTTTTCTAAAGTACCCAAACCACCCACTGCATACATTAACCACACACATTCATCCCAAGTATGCTAAGGTCACCTTCACTCTTACACAGAAGATTTGAAAACAAATTCTCTCGATAAAGATAAAATACTTGGAAGCTTTTTGTGCAACTCTTACATTTTAGATACAAAGATGTTTCAAAGGATTTTGTGGTAGTGCCTTTATACACAGTCACACACGACTGTTTATATACCTCAATTCTCTTTAAGCCTAGTAAGTTTCATACTTATTTTTCCTTTACTTACTTCTTACTGCAAAGGCAAAGGGGTATGTAAAATAAGTTACAAATGAAACAGATAATAAAGCAAAATGGAAAATTCTGATCCTAAATTTACCAGCCTTCTGATAAAAACAAAACAAAAAAACATACAGTGGACTAAAAATATCTCCACATTTTGTCCAGAAGAAATATAGTTTTAAAGAAAAATGTCTCTAGAGTTAAAGAAAGGAGGTTTCTAAAAAAAAAAAATCTGTTTCAATTATTTCAAACTTTAACAGACAAAATTAACTGACTTCTATAGCAAATGAAATTTCTCTAGATAGGTTAAATATATTCAATCAAAATTCTGATTAAAACCATTAATAAGCCAATGGAACAATAATAGCAAATTTTAATAGAATCAAGAAATGAAGGCCACACTGCCTGGAAAATAAAAAAGGCATTTGAGAAAATTAACAATTTGTGATTGATTTTTCTAAAAAAATGCCATACATATATATATTTATTTACTTTTTGGAAGCACAAATATTAAAATATTGTTATCCTGGCTGTACTCCTCTCAGAGCTTTCCAGCTTAAGATTTCTATTCCAAATCTTCAGTATTATGACCTTTTAAATATTTGAAAACTGCTATTAGAACTTGTTTCCTTTAAACTTTCCAGTCCTCAATCATCTTCATATGATGAGAAGTACTACACTGTCTTCACCTTATTAGTCTTTTGATGGCACCTTTTAAAGTGTGGTATCCCAGAAACAGACACAACATACACCGATCTGATCAGTGTAGAGATCAGTGGGCTCACAACCTTCCAGGATGTGGACTTAAATTTTATTAATGCCTTAAACTGAACTAGTTCCTAAAGAGCCATTTTAAACTCTTTTTATTTACTTTCTCATACTGACATTCAGTTCAAGAAAAAAGAAAATATTGAGTGCTTATAATGTGTTAGCCACTGCTCATCCTCAGTACAGTTCAGTCGCTCAGTCATGTCCGACTCATTGCGACCCCGTGGACTGCAGCACGCCAGGCCTCCCTCTCCATCACCAACTCCTGGAGTACACTCAAACTCATCCTCAGGAATAGGAAAATAAAAATAAGTAAGACTTGGCTCCTCAAGAGTAAAAAAATGTACTCAAATAATTACAATACAAAAGGTTATAAGCTCTAGTAAAAAGTGTCTTGAGAAATGAAAGATAAATCCTGTTGGAGCCAGGTCACAAAAGAGGTGACACACAGACGAGATTCTACAATAACCTAGAAGAACGGCTAAGCGGATGTGGGAGGGAAGGAAGCACATTCTAGCGGAAGGGGAGGGAAGGAGGGGAAAGAGGAAGAGGGGGTGGGAGGAACAGATGAAGAATAAAAATGAAGGTAAAACTCATTAAACAATGTATATGAGGTAACCATGCATCCATTCACATATTTATTGAAGGTTTACTATGTGTCAATAAACTGTTTATAGAAGCTGGTGATAAATCTGTGAACAAAACAGAGTGGTCAAGGCAGGTCTCACCAAGAGGTGACATGTGAACAAAGATGTGAAGGAGCTTTAAGAGTTATTCACGTGGCTCTCAGGAGGGAGGTGCATTCCAGGCAGAGGAAAGAGCCAAGGAGCCCTTGTGTGCAAAGGACAGGAGCCCTCTCTTGTGTTTGAAGAACAAGAAAGTGGCTAGAGTGGCAAGGCAGAATATACAGCAGCGAGAAGATCAAAGGAGATAAGATCAGAGAGGAGTTACTAGAACTGAAAATGAGTGTGTGCAGTAGAGTAAGTATATTTATTTTCAACTTACAAAGAGTTCTCTAATGTAAAACCACTGACTCTATCATGTTCATGAAAGTTTAATCATATAGCTTTATCTTCAAGAAAGATATCACTTTATCTTACTTCCTCTTCAGAGGTTTGGACCACAGGATGATACCCATTTTTCCTCTGAATTAAAAACAAAAAAACATTTTCCTACAATCTAGCCTATATTTTTTCCAGCTGTATCTTCTTTTAATGTCATGAATTCTTTCTGAACTTCCTACCACTCCCACACTCCAATTATTCCTCCTCAGCAGTACTCACTGATCCCACCATCCTGTGTATAATGAAACTATGTCCCAAACAAGGAAATCCATCTACTCATCTATCCATGTCTCTAGTGCTTGAAATCTCTTATGACAAATAAGTCTTTTCTAGTTTTGTTATCTTTATTTAGCAGGAAACATTGAGTTGGACTCTTGTATATTTCCACACTGACATCATTTCCAGAACTTCTTTCATCTTCACCCATAGTTCTCCACTACATTTCTCTCAAGTTAACTGATTTTTCACATAGGCATACCAGTATTTCCCACAGGGGTAATCTCCTTGTCTTCTATTAGATCTATTCCCCTTAAAAAACATACACTTTTATCAGTTTGTTTAGTCATAAAGCCTGACCTGGGAACCTAACACCTCTTAGATTTCACAGCTAAACTGTGTTAAGATTTCAAGTAATTATAGTAATAGTAATGATGATGATAATAATAATACCAATAAAAATAATAATCTCCAACATTTTTAAAGTATTTACTATGTGTTAGGGCTTCCCTGGTCAGCTGGTAAAGAATCCACCTGCAATGCAGGAGACCTGGGTTTGATCCCTGGGTTGAGAAGATCCCCTGGAGAAGGCAACGGCTACCCACTTCGGTATTCAGGCCTGGAGAATTCCATGAACTATATAGTCCATGGGGTTGCAAAGAGTTGGACACAACTGAGTGACTTTCACTTTCACTTCACATGTGCTATAATGCTGGTTATCCACTTTACATGGGTTATGTCAATTTTTACCACAACTCTCAGATATCATTATTTTCACCCTCTTTTTATAAATGAAGAAAAATAATTTGCCCAAGGTCACACTGTGACCAACAGTGGAGCTCAGAGTTAAATCCTAATATATTTGACACCTGAGTCCAAGCTCTTAATTACACTATTTAATTCGTGTATTCTATATACTCACATACAAATACTAGGACATAAGTATGATCCCTGAACCATTTTTCACTTCTCTGATGTTTTCCTTGAGTTTTTGAGAATTTCCTTGAGTGACTGAGATTTACTGGATACCTTCCTCCCTGTTTTGTCTTCCTCTATATTACAACACTGTCCTCTACTGAAATTGTTATTACATGTTTGCATCTCCTTTCCGCACACTCCACTATGAAAATCAGGTTGATGATTTTCATAAACCTACCAGGTATATTCTTTGAAGGTATATCCTATCACATTTCTTATCAGAAGTTCAATTTTAACCTTTGTATGTTCCTGTCCAGGAAAAAATAATCATGTCCAATATCATCTAATAAATAAATGTTTGCTGTCCGTATCTTTCTCATCAGAGGTAACATTAAGGGCAGAACCCAGCCCGTAGTACCACATCATCAGGTGCTTAGTCATGGGTCTATACCAGTTATTAGGGAGTCATCAACTATCAGAAAGTATCTCTTCATAGAGTTCTTCTCATCACATTTGC
The DNA here is from genome assembly GCF_019320065.1 of Cervus canadensis. Taxonomy (NCBI): domain Eukaryota; kingdom Metazoa; phylum Chordata; class Mammalia; order Artiodactyla; family Cervidae; genus Cervus; species Cervus canadensis. The sequence continues at coordinate 78,701,491 of NC_057387.1, read as the reverse complement.
CTTACTTTCTTCATATCTGACTTCACCTCTTTGCCTTTCCTGAGATAAACACTCATGGATGTTTTACCCTACACAGGTCTAGTTTCTTCTTTAGAGTGTCACATTGTCACACTTAACTATTTGTTGTAAAAGTTTTTGCTTTTTTTTTTCTTTCTTCTTCTTTCAGCCTCCTGCCCATCACCTATTAAAACTTGCTGTTTCCCATTCTGCTCTTTTACTCACTTGGATGAGTTTATTTATCTCATGCAGCCTCAGCGTGCATGGATTGTGCTTAGTTGTGTCTGACTCTTTGCAACCCCATGGACTGTAGCCCGCCAGGCTCCTCTGTTCATGGAATTCTCCAGGTAAGAATACTGGAGTGGGTCGCCATGCCCTTCTCCAGAGCATGGATTAGAGCATATAAAAATTCAACAGAAGACACTGCATCAGAACTATGGCTAGTATTTCTCAGCATATAAAAACCAAAGTACTGGCTCATCTTCATGTCCATCCAGTACAATGAAAAGAGTTAATATAGTTATCTTGCATGCATGAATCTCAAAGGTTAGAATACCTCATTTTTCTTTAGTGACTTAGTAGAGAGACTTCAGCTTAAACAAGCTAAGTCCATCTTCTCAAGCCTTGCTGGAGACTATAACATATACCTACTAGGGTGGTGATATTTCCCCTCGGATGGTGAAATATGTTGTAATTTTTTGAAGAAAAAAATGGAAACAGTGTTATGTGACTATGTTATCAATAGTTGGGGAATGATTATTCTGAACATTATAAACTTGCATTAATCTACTTCTGAATACAAACTGTTGACTATTTGATGAATGGATAAATGTACCTTTTAAAATAAAATGTGTGCACACAAAATATAAAATGGCTATAATTTTCCATATAGAAAGTCAGAAATAATAAATTTAAAATACAATTATAAGTAAGAAATTTTTAAACATACTTTATTTCCTATTATTTCAAGAAAATAAATGTACTTGGGAAAGAGAAAATAAACAGTTACCAGTCATTCAGATATTGAAATTGGCAGAGCAAGTAACAGTCACCATGATTTAAGAAAGGTTCATGACGTGTTAATTTACATATTTAACCAAATTTGCTATCAAGTTTTAGAGTTATCTTTTACACACACATACACAAACTCACACACACAGCCCCCAAAAGCTCTGCCAACTCAAATGATTTGTACCAAATCAAGGAGCACAGTGAAAAATGAAATACAGTGCCAATATATAAGCCCAGATCAAGGAAGGAGCTATCAATTCAAAGACCCTTTCTATAGTATCAGATATCCTTACTGGATCTCAATCCAGTGAGAGTTCCTTAAGAATACTAGGAAATTAGCTAGGAACCACAGCTTTTAGAAAAAATGAAATTACTGAAGTTTTCCCAGAGTCAAAAAGAAAAATATTCACAAGAGAGGAACTTACCACAATAGACAATAGTAAAAGTAGGGAGTAGGGTCAGCAACCAGGGGCAAGAGAGAAGAGAAAACAGAAAGCATTTTAATTAGGGAAATTTCAAAACAAATAAGCAGCAAATGGTAGCAAACATACTTTTAAAATGCAAGCATCCACTTAAGTTTTACAAGGGAAAAGCAAAAACAAACGTGCAACAATTTTAGAAGCTACAAAGCTAAAGGTCCAGTGAAAGGTAGTGACAAGAATATAAACAAGAAAATAAAGTCCGTGTGACTTTTACCATGCAATAAACATGATGACAGAATATTAATGTCATAACCAGTGAAAATTATACCTTTCAGGGGTCGATTTAGCATCAAGCAGACTAGTAATAAACTGCTCAGAGGTTCAATGTCTCTTCTTTCATGCTTACTTTTCACCTAATTCCATTTTGTGTTAGGAAATCCATAAGGAACTTTATGACTCAAAGATAACATGGAAAGTCTCTATGTAAGTTAATTGAGACACAAAAATGAGATGTTCTATACTGGGTATAAAAAAAGCCATACACATTTAATCTGAGGAACTAAGGTAGATTAAAAGTACTGGTTTCATCTGAAGAAAAACAAAAGGTGGCAACTAATTCAGAAATGGAAGAGAATGCAATAGTAACATTCATTCTGAAGGTTTTCTAGCTGGGTCTCAAAACAAGAACTGCAAAACCAAACAGAGAAAGCCTAAACTGTTTAATCAACATAAACCTGACTACAAACTGAAAGGCAAAGCAGAAAAATTAACAAATATTAATACTCAGCTTTAAATAAACTGTCTTATTAATACCTTGCTTTACCTCATCAAAATGAATTATTCTGTAGAATTTCTTTATTTTATAGAATTCTTTCCTTTACAGAAAGATTTTTTAAAAAGGTAATCAATTCTTTCTGGCATTTTTCAGGTAAGATTTGATTTATATATAACTTCATGAGCCTAACTATTATACTTACTCCATAAAAGGAAGCACACAGTCTTCATTGAACACAATTATCAAACATTGTCAGAAAATGAGGTCAAATTAAATTTCAAGTTCTCTCAATCTGTTTTCCCCTGCCCCCAACAAAATTCAAATGACAAAAGTGAATTTCATTCCTCAGTAGTACTTATACTCAAGGTGAAGTGACTCAAGATCAAATTAACATACTCTTTTATCAATTCCAAGATGCACATTTTTTTTGCCCATATTTTAGTATCTCTGAGGTTGGCATTCATTTTTCAGCTGATGGGATGTTGGAGTTTAATACACAGGGATTGTTTGTTTTTCTAATCTTTCTTAAAGGAATATAAAATAATGGGATACCTTACAATTGACAGCATCTTACATCAGATGAAATATTTTATATTTATACCTCTGAGCAATAACACATAAATCGACCTCTGTAGAATGAGGTGAAACAATATGGTTAAAAAAAGGAAATCTTGTGTGTAAATGTTGATGAAAGAAAATGCTTCAAAGGATAAAAACAAACTAAAGTGACAACAAAGTGGCTCATTTACCAAAGAATATCATTAGTGTAACATATGGATTTCCATGCACTGCCTACAACCTCTTAATAACAAATTTCTTAACATAACTTACAGTATTTTAACAAAATTTCTTTGGTTAATGAATTCAGTTGACAGCAGACAGCAACAGAATGCCCACAGCTAGCACATGTGGGCAAAGCATTGGCATAAGAAATCTGATCAAATCAATCTATTAGTGTCTTTAACTAACTAAAACATTACCTACCTCCCAGCCAGTACTCTGTATAATAAAAAAGTAAAAAAGGGCAAGTCATAAAAAAAACTGTTTAAAAAGAACAAAAAAAGCCAAAGGAAGTTCAGTAGTGTAAGAAACTATATACCATAAATTCTTCTCCATATAGAAAACACTAGAGTATTTTAAACACCATATTCCTTCACTTAAGACCTATGATAATTTTATAAATTGCTTGTTCAAAACCTAGAAGCTAAAATTTCACCATTTAAAACTTTAATAAGTAAAAAGTACAAATTTAGGGGAAAGAAAGCTAACTGCTTGTTTTATTTGTGTCTAAATTAGATCACTAACCAATGGGAGCTGCACTTCACTGAAGTACCCAGGGTAAGCTGGAATAGAAACTGAAATTTTGCTCAAATGTCTCTGATACAAATGGATGAAAGTTTCTTGGAAGCTGCTCGCTCTAGATGTTCCAGGCCTGACCTGTGTAATTTGCAATTTGTGTAACCTATAGGAAGCTGCAATGAGATTTCTTTAACTGTATAACTGATTATAAAAAGACCCACCTGCTGTGATCCAGAATTCTAATGATCTTTCACAACTCCAATATTTTATTAAATGACAATAAAATCCTGGCTTAACAGGATAGCAGCCCTATTTAAGACTAAATTTTTCAGATTATATCAATTCATCTAGAACAGCTTAGTCCATGGCAAGAAAGAGGAAGTCAAGCTGATAAGACAATAAAGTGGGACTAATGCTGCACACGAAAGTGGAAAAACAATACTATACTTCATTCTTAGGTGACGGCAATAGCAGACAACAGCACAGGGAGCACAGGGAAGGGAACAGAAAAGTGGAAAGCAGGACCCTTAACATAACGTTTCAGAGTATTTCAATGGAGCCAACGATTTAGCTTCAGGGAAATCAACTGCTAGTAGTCGACTTCATTTTTAAACAAAGTTTACTTTAATTTTAAAGATAATATGTGGATCCCATGAACTAAAAATAAGTACTGAAATCATACTATTATAGTTGAATAAATAAATACAACCAATTATTTTCACTAAATATTACTTTCACATGAGAAACATGCCAGAGGATGACTGGATAAAAATATCTGGAAAAAAGTTAAAAGTTCAGTTGAAATCATTAAAAATATTAGTTTATTAAGCTTTCATATCATTTAATAAATATAAAAACATTTTTGGAAGAAAATGAATAAAAATCAATTTAAAAAATCAAATTCATAACTATTACCCACACTGTGAAACAGAAAGTAACACACAAAAAAATTAGCAACTAGTAATAATTCAAAAAAGTGAAGAAAAAAGAGAACCTATGTGGGAAGGTTATGATGATCATAATCTACTCTAAGTTAAATTCATTTTTGTTAATGAGTCTTGCTTTGGCCATGAGTTATCATTTTGACACTGTTCATTTGTAACTTGATTAAAATGGTCATTTCATGGGATCGAGTTTGACATTAGTACAAAGCAACACTAAAGCTTGTAAGACAGTTTTCTCCACTTACACTAAAGTTAGAAAGTACAATTGTTACCTGATGAACAATTTTGCTGAAGGCTTCCTGAAGTTTACCATGAATCGTGGATAGTTTCTTTGCATCCCGATTAGCTTCGTGAATAGGAATAAGTACTTTATAAACCTCATTAACTGCTTCATACATGCCAGCCTATAAGAATAATAAGAGATTGCTTTCTTTTACATCAATAAAAGAGTGAATCACAACTTATGAACTCACAGTATTTCCAAGGCAATACAACTGTTTTCCAATAGGACATAAAAACAAACGCTACTGATTTTTAATTTGATTAAGACCTGATAAAATAATTTTGCACAATATATTATCTCGTCTATTGAGTGAAAACATGTGTGTGTGTATTTGTGTTTGTGCATTTAAAATACACACATGTACATATATGTATATTTATATTTCTATATAATTTGAACTGGACATTCTGCTTTTACTACTCAGTACTTACTTAACTAAAATAAATGTGTGTATGTGTGTGTCCTTATATATGCATATAAACTTTTGCAGAAACAAATTCAGAGCAGAGACATAGAAACCCAATTATTACAAGTCACAGATACACAAATATCACATAAACCTATTGCTTCCTAGGACACTAAAATTATTAACTTTCCCAAAATATTAAATTGGCACAGAAAATCTTAACGGAACTCTCCTATGGAAAAAAGACTGATCTTTAACAAAACATAAGATTCTGAGCCACCAGATTTTATTCAAGTAGGGGTTTTGGTTTACTAGTGGTTGGCCAAGTGTTGCTCTGGTTATAATCAGAGTGAGGGACAAAACATGTTTATACTGCTATCCCATTTTCTTGTAATGGATTGGGGGCTGTGGTAAAGGAAAAGAGATATTTTCCAAGAGTCACTGAGTTCCCACTGCTTCACAAATCGCATTTTCCCAAGAAAATAAACATGGTTCTTATATTTTCTAGTCAGCTCACAGGAGTATATATAGGCAATCATGTAGCTGCAATAGTAAAATATATTCAGTGTAACTAAAATGTCTCAGTAATTATTTTAATTAATATTAAATAGATTAACTGAAAAAGAATGAAATTCATAATTAAATACTATTGCAAAATAGAGGCTTCTGTAACATAAGCCACTGTAACCCAATCTAAATTCACTGCTGTGAATTATTAAAATTACACACATATACAGAGGATGTATATTTATTAAAATATTCCATTAATAGCAAAAACTTTTTCCCCTACTAGTTCAGATCCCTTAAACTGAAGCGCAAGGAACAGAGATCTGGGATAGGAATCAGGACAATCAAGGTGTTCAAAAACAAGAAATTTTAAAGAGGACAAACACCTAATGTTCTTTGAGTCTCAGAATCATTTTTACAAGAGTTACTTCTAAGTACCAATAATGATGAGAGGATGATAACAGCAAACATACTAAAACTTACTTGGAGCCAGGCAATGTGATTAGCACTTTACAGAGGTTAATTCATTTAATCCTGACAACAGTCCTTGAAGTACATGCTATTATTAGATGCATTTAATGGGTAAGAAAAGTAAGACACTGGTAGGTTGAGTAATTTGTGCCTGAAGTGCTTTAACTACTAAGTGCTTAACTACTAAGATGGCAGAAAAAGGGGCTGAAAGTGAAAGTGAAGTCGCTCAGTCGTGTCTGACTCTTTGTGACCCCATGGACTGTAGCCTACCAGGTTCCACCGTCCATGGGATTTTAAGAATCTCCTAAATCTATACCCATAACCAACATGTTGCTGGGTAGGGTTAAGGCCAGGAGAAGCAACAACTGATTCCCAATAATAGTACAATGGGGAAGTAATGTACTATTACTTAACTACACCAAGTAATAGTACATTACATCAAGCTTCCCTTTTACCCTAACATGAACCTCACTGTCTTGCAAATCTTGGTGCTGGGACACTAAATACTCAGCAGAAAACTCACAGAAAGTAGGTGATGCTATCACCATGGTTCAAGAAATTAAACAAGGATTCAGCTAGCTATTTTTTTCCCTTCACCAATAAGTATCACATCTCTGATCCACACTGACTGCTTCAATTCTTCATATACAGATGGGGAGGGACAAGGACTGGACTTATAGCATGGTAGGGAATCAGACAAGGGATCTAGGATGTAGTTCATAAAGTTCCTGATACCACTTCAGTGTCTACCTAACAGAGCTTATTATGCCACCAATCAGGTGAGAGGCTGTAACTTTCCTGAGCACCAGAGGCTTTTTTAAGGTTTTAGAAAATGTTTGGTGGCAAAAGTTTTCTGAAAAAAAAAATCTCTTATAGACGAAGTGCTGGTTCCAAAACAAGCAGATGAAAAACACCGGAGGAAGTGACAGACTATTAAAATAAGAAGGAATAAGCAATGATGAATGTGAAAAGAAAATCCATTACTAAAGAGTTCTTAAGATATTTGGAGAAAATTATCATAATTGAAAAGCACAGTCATAAGCAGAAAGCATAAATATACATGTCAGTAATAACTAAGAAGTACATAATTGTGGGAAGAAATGAACAAGAGTCATCTACCATAGAGAAAGAAGCAGCTGCTTGTTCCAGTAATCCCACAAGTCCTGACTCAGTAAAGTACTTTCCAGAGCAGATACCTTCTTCATCTGGAGATACCACGTCATCTGAGACTGCAGATTCTTCTAAAACATTAGAGGAAATATTCTAGGAGGAAAAAAATGTTTAGGTTTGTGAAATGGAATTAATTTCTTAACATGAATGATATATATGAAGTAAGCGAAGATAAAATACAGCTATCAGCTTATTTAAAAAAAGGGTGGTAGTCAATGAAAAGCTAACAGATGAATCTCCAAAAACTTCTTGTACTGTGAAGATGACAAGAAAATGTAACACCACTGCTGGCTAACTTTTCCATTAATAAAAAGTTGTAAGAAAGAAAACTTTAAAAAATCATGGGCTAAGGAAAATTGTAATATGACACACAACACCTAAGGTGACTTAAACAAGTCTTTATTTTTAATTTAATTGATGTTGTTAAAACTCATCAGGGAAACTGAGATACAAAAATAGTCTCAAGGCTTGCCTAATATATATCAAATTAATGAAAAAACTCAGGTATAATAAAAAGCCCTCTTATCCAACAAGATTGGGATCCGTCATTACTTCTGAAAAGGAAATGATACATACATACCTTAAATATTTTATTTGAACCTAGATAGTCACACATTTGTCAATTTCTCGAAGTAGATCTAAGGCCTTTTCTTTGTGTATGGGTCTCAAGATCAGAGTTCCATGTAATCTCTCTTGACTAAATACCCACCATGTAACCTCCATTTATGATTTTCAGTTTTGGTTTCTTTAGAGTAAAAACTTGAACTTAAAAGATTATCAAATTATCCTAGATTTCCCTCAATCTTTTTCTATTTGTCTTGATCTCTTTGCAAAACATTCAGCTTATTAATAATTTTCACAGAAACAATAACTCACTTTCTTTTTGTATTTAGATTTATCAGAGAACATAATATTTAAATAATTTTTATAACTTCCCAAACCTGGAATTAAGAGGCTTTGAAGAAAAGCAAAGCATAATTGACTCTTCTTGGTAGGCAAAGAATTCAGCCAGTGGGTCAGAGGTATGTAGCCCTACTAGAACATAAACTATCATCTCTGAGTCGTATCTTAGCATATTTTTAATAAGCCATGGAGAATGCTGGTTTACCTGGTATTTTAATTAAAAGCCAATTAAGAGTGTCCTCTATCCTGATTTTCAATATTTTGAATATATTTCATAGATGCTATGAAGTTCACAGCAGTATAGGCAAAGAGAATACATATACTTTACACAGCACTGATAACGTACAGGTAAGAAAACATGGAAGAGAATTAACAAGAAATACTCTTTAAAAACATATTAATGAAAGTGATAGTGAAGTGTAAATTCATCTTGTGAAGCATCACTTTCAGTCTGTGCTTTTATTACAAGCTGAATGCATATAAACAGCAGTGAGAAAAGTTAAATCCACAGAAGGACATACCTTGATTAAGGCAGATTCCTACCTGAAATGTTACACATCCCACGGGGAGATACTTCCGGTCCTCCAGCATGCTCAGATACTCAGCAACAAGTGCTGCTGAGTGAACGAGGCACTGGGCAGCTTCGGCATGATTGCTGCGCTCTGAGTGCTTGCCAGCCATGTTCTGCAACCAGGTCAGCCGCAGATCCGGAGAGGTCTGGTAGCCCTTGGCAATTCTAGTTAGAGCAGAAATTCTCAATTAGCATTTGCTTCCTAACCTGAAAGGGAGTTCAAATTGTTTGTTCAGTGTGTAGGCTTCTGTTACTGAACACAACCTATTAAGACAAGTTTTTGGGTGCTATGAAAATGCTTTTGAGTGTGCTTAGAGAAATAATTGTGGGCCCATGGAATGGGGAGTATCAGGCTTTTTTTTGCCTGGGGGGAGGAGGGAGCTAAAAAAAAAAAAAGACACTTTATATGAAAATCCGCCCTTTAAGGAAACAATCAGTAACGGAAGATCTGGGAATTTACAAGTTTATTATGGGGCTCTAAATAAGTTTTATATTCAAGGAAAAAAATTATAAAAGATTCTTTCATTGTATTACCTTAATTTTAAAGGAAATATTTTATTCTTGTCTTTAAGAAACTCGAAAACTGTAAAAAATGAAGGTCAAATGGCAAAGAAAAAGTCAAGCTTTACTTACATCTTTGAAGATACAATAAAAATTACAAAATTCTAAAAATACCCAATAAATATATCAGCCTACAGGCAAAAACCATATCTAATATTAGTAAAATTAATGTTGTAATAAAGTATTAATACACTATGTTTTCTTCTTAAAGAACTAATCTTTACATTTAAAATGTGGGTCTTCAGCCTTCCTAGGAACTCTAGGGCCCAGGATGCCAAGGTCTTAACTATGCCATTATTTTTAAAAATCTTGTTTTTAATAATCAATAAATACACTGAACAATTATTCATAGTTCTTAAAAGAAGTGTCACAGGGGATCTGATAAAGCACATTTTGATTTTTTAATTACCATTGCGATGCCATGCTAAGTCGCTTCAGTCATGTCTGACTCTCTGCACCCCATGGACCATAGTCTCCCAGGCTCCTCTGTCCATGGGATTCTCCAGGCAAGAATACTGGAGTGGGTTTTAATTACCATTAGAAAATGACAAATAATTTTTGTATTCTTGTAAATTCATGTTTTCTGTGTGTCATACTAACTTAAGCCCCATTATACAAGACATCGGGCTTCTTAGGTGGCTCAGTGGTAAAAAGTCCATCTGCTATTGCAGGAGATGTGCGTTTGATCCCTGGGTCAGGAAGTTAAAACTTGGAGAGGGAAATGGCAACCCACTCCAGTATTCTTGCCTGGGAAATCCCATGGACAAAGGAGCCTGGTGGGCTACAGTCCACAGGGTCAAAAATGAGGTGGACACAACTAAGCAGCTAAACAACAACAATTACAAGGTATAAGTAAATTAAACAAATGCTACCTGTACATCAGATCAATTAACATTTCAGGATCCTCCTGGTGTTCCTTCATTTTAACAGTATCAGAAAGGATCATATGGAGATTAAAAACCAAATCTTGAACCTACAGCAGAGAATTATATGAAAAACATTCTTCAACTGTCATTTATTCACAACCATTAAAATTAGTTTGGAAGATATTTCAGATTTGAAATCTAAAGCTTTCAAAACAAACAATACAATTTTGATATAGTTCTAAAGAATGTGGGTATGCTGGGACAAGATGGGTGAAGAGTAAATTTTATACAAATTCATCAGCAGACTATTTTTTCACTTCTCTCACCCAGAAACAAGTAGAACTACTAGTAGAAATAAAAAACATATAGGGATATAAGGAATACAAAACGAAATTCTTTCTGATTTTCAGGTTTTCTCAAAAGGTAGTTTGTATAAACAGTTTTTGAGGCAAACTATTGTTTCACAAATCAGTGGGAACACTTTCATCATAAAGTTTTTTGTTTATCCATACTGTCTAAGTCTAGTGTTCTTTTTGGCACAAATTCACAGAATTAAACACCAAAAATATTAACCATTCTGAGAAGTAAGGGTGGCTTATTAAAACAGAGATTCAGTCCTATCTATGACACATATGGATCAAAAGAAAAATACAGGTTCTGCCAGGAAAAACTAAAGTTTGATTTAACAATTTGGGAAATACCTATTTACAATTCCTATTTCAGTTCATGCTCTAAAAAGTAGAATTTCTGACCTGATCAGGAAATGTTGTTTCCCTCAATTCCAAATCTTCTTCAGCATATGTCAGTATAGTCTTTAAAGAACGTCTTAAGAATTCTTCATTAAAATTCTGAGATGTGCCCACCAAGGAAGACAGTGACATGGTTACTTGCATTTTAACCCTGGCAAAGTTCTGTAACAGAGAAATTGCCAGGCAAATATGTAATAAAGGAAAGCTTAAAGGAGAAGTGTCTATTTTTATTAACTTCCTATAAAGAAAAAGTTAGTATAAAACATCACTCTAGGAAAAATATTTTTGAAAAAGTAATGAAATATGTAGTATTGAAATCCTATTTTTAAATGGACATAAAGCTTAGAATCTTCCTGTGATAACAACCTACAAAATAAGGTTGAAAAAAAATTGTGGGTTAATCTTGAATTAGAAGTTGTGCCTAGACTTTACACTGACCTAATAAGAGGTATATGTTATTAACAATAACACCATTTTTACAGATACATTAAAGAACTTGACCAACGTCACAAAATTCTTAAGTGTCAGATGTGGTCACTACACTCTACCTGATTTAATTACGTCACTGCTATGATAAAAGTATAACTTAACTCACATCCTGTACAAAGTAACTTAAAGGTATATCCTTTGGAATGAAGACTGCAAGAGTTTACATTCTTCCTTTTTTAGTGTAAATTCATTTCTGTTTCACCATTCCCCTCTATGAAACCACTTTTAAGAGGTTACCAGTGACAACCTTTATTGTTGTTCAGTCCCTAAGTGGTGTCCAAATCTCTGTGACCCCAAGAACTGAGGCACGACAGGCTTTCCTGTCCTTCACTATCTTCTGGAGCTTGCTCAAACTCATGTCAATTGAGTGAGGGAGTGATGCCATCCAACCATCTAATCCTCTGTCATCCCTTTCTCCCCCTGCCTAAAATCTTTCCCAGCGTCAGGGTCTCTTTCAATGAGTTGGCTCTTTGCATCAGGTGGCCAAACTATTGGAGCTTCAGGTTCAACATCTCCAGCACCACAGCTCGAAGCCATCAATTCTTCAGCATTCAGCCTTCTTTATTGTCTAGCCTCACATCTGTACATGACTACTGGAAAAACCATAGTTTTGACTATAATATGGACCTTTGCAGGGAAAATAATGGCTCTGCTTTTTAATACGCTGTCTAGGTTTGACATTACTTTTCTTCCAAGGAGCAAGTATCTTCTAATTTCAAGGCTGCACTCACCACCCACAGCGATTTTGGAGCCCAAGAAAACAGTCTGTCCTATTGATTAAACAAATGGTGCTACTATTGTAGTCAGTTACACAGGCCCCAAACCAGGAGCTGTTCCATAGCCATTCTGCCCATTCATTATTCATACTATAAACTCAATCTACACCATCTTCTAATCTGTTCCAATCAGTTCTTCCTCCATTCTCAGTGCCACTGCTTTACTTTATGCCTTTATCATTTCTTACCTGGATTACTGCAATAACTTCCTAACCAATCTTTCTTTTTCCTTACCTAAGTAGCATCAGGGAAATTTCTGTAAAATGTAAACCTGAATGTACATATCAGTCTTCTTCTTAAAACACTTCAATGGCCGCTCACAGCCTTGCAGATAAAATTCTAAAATTCATGTATTTGACCAAATAAACATGCCAAACTATATGGTAGGAACAGAGAGTATAGTGATAAGCAAGTATCTGTCCTATGACAGCTTAATCTAAACATTTCACTTCCAATTTTATCTCTTACTACTCTCTCTTTGAGCCATAATAATTAAGAAGTACTAAAGAAGTTTCCTTCTCTGTTTGCCTGTTTCCTTCTCTCATCTCAATGCCTTTCTTATGTGCCATTTTCGTCACCTGAAGTCTACCCACTACTTCTCCATCTGCCTGGGCAATTCTTCATCCTTAGTTCAAGCATCTCCTCTTTCTGAAACTCTCCTTGAGAGTATATGCTTTTTTTCTCTGTGCTTATACAGTTCCCTGTGCTTACCTCTCAGTATATCAACAACAAACACATATTGAACATTTGCTCAGAGCCAGTTACTGACATAATAAGTGTGGTACTTAATATTAATTTATATAATCCTCACAAAACCACCTACAGTAGGTACTTACTATTACTAGCTGAACATTACCTGTTCATCTCCTACCCTAGTAGATGCTAAGCTATTTTAAAATAAGTTTCCTTTTATCTATGTTTGCCCAATGCCTACCACAGTACCTAGAACACAATTTAATACTTAGGTCTAATATCTCTTGAATATACAATCTATATAAAAATCGTGCCCGGCATAAATCACCTATTCCTTTTTAGAGGTGCTACATGACATTGACATGATAAATTACTCATTTTTAGTCCTCCTGTATTAATATAAAGCTTTCCTAAAATAACAGAGGAAAACTCCACGTGTAGTCAAATTTTAGGGACTCTTAGTTCAAAAACTAAATAATATCTATAAAGTAACTAGATTCTTTGTTCTGAATTAGGAGAGAAGACTTGGCTTCCAGTAAAAATAGGACAGTGTGAGACAGCAAGTTCCCATTCTCCTGCATTTCATATAAAAATAAAAGATGAATAGAAAAAAAAGTCCATAAACTCTATATCAGCAAAATGAGGAGACTGATATAATCTATGTATTAGAAAAATGCATAAGGGCTGCCAAGACAAGCTAAGGAAGCAGCTTCAGTGGAAGGCAAGGAGGGGATAGCAAATAGTGAGGAATCCTAGGGTGCAGATTTAAGAAATAATAGGAAAAACACTTCTTTTAAATTTAAATAAGAAACCCACTTTGAAGTGATAAAACTGTCTGTCTCGAGAAAACAAAAAAAAAACAAAAAAATCTCAAAGGGCTGGACAGAAATAGACTGTCCTACAAATACTTGGGTCAATATAAACTGCCTCATTCTATGTTGAGTAACAAAAAGGTAAAGAAGATCAGTGAAATACCAGATAAAGAATACTTAATAGGAAAATGTGGTCATGAAACAGATGAAAATTCTAATTAAAATATCTTACTTTGATTTATAAAAAATCTATGAAGCCATTAACTTTGGGAAGGAAAAAAATCATAGTAATACAAGAACTCAAGGGAAGCCACTGTGATAGCTGAGAACCAACACCCACTAGGCTGGTGACAATACTGCCTCCACTGAGAATGTATGATTAAAGAAACAGAGGACTGAAGGTACTCCATAATTATAAAGGTAACCATTAAAGCAATATAAACTTTAAGGTGAACTTACCATGTACAAGATGAAAACAACCAACAAATTTTTTTTAGGAGAGGAGTGGAGAAGCAGAATAATACAACACAAATCCAGGATGTAGCTGATACAATAACAAGTATGAAAGATCGGCTTTAATTCGACTTAGGAACTGAATTACAAAGCAAAACCCAACTCTATGTTGTATATAAGACACACATTTAAAATAAAGTGATTCAAAAAAGTGAAAACGAAAGGACAGGCAAAGATAACCTAAGTCACATTCAAATTAGAAAGAAAGTAGAGGTATCAATACTACACAAGGCAGAAGTCAGGTCAAAACTATAAAAATTTTAAATTAAGCCATCTCAGAGTCTTTTTCAATTCTAAAGGGAATAAGTCATAGTAAGATACAACAGTTACAAATTGTAGTTATCAATATACCAAACAGTTATGAATATCACTTTACCAAATAAGACCAAAAGGAGAAATAAACGATATGTAGGCTTTAAATCATCTCCTTTAGTCAACCAAAGAGATGAAAATAAAGCACCCCTTCTTTTTAAATGCTTGTGTAACACATTTATGAAAACATTTTATGCTTGAATACACAAACACACACATCCATAGTACCAAAAAGGAGACATATTAGTTGTACTATGATCACTCTCCAGTAAAACTGAAAATTACTGGGAATTCCCTGGCAGTCCAATAGTTAGGACTCCATGCTTTCACTACTGAGGGCCTGGGTTCAATCTCTGGTTGGGAACTAAGATCCTGCAAGCCACAGGATAGCCAGAAAACAACAAACAAAAACCAAAAATTATCATCAAAATTTTAAAACTTTGCAAGGAGATCAAACCAGTAAATCTTAAAGGAAATCAATCCTGAATGTTCACTGGAAGGACTGATGCTGAAGCTGAAGTTCCAATACTCTGGCCACCTGATGCGAAGAGCTGACTTATTAGAAAAGACCCTGATGCTGGGAAAAATTGAAGGCAGGAGGAGAACGGGATGACACAGAGGACGAGGGGGTTTGATGGTATCACCAACTCAGTGAACATGAGTTTGAGCAAGCTCCGGGAGACACTGAAGGACAGGGAAGCCTGGGGTGCTGCAGTCCATGGGGTTGCAAAGAGTAGAACGTGACTGAACAACTGAACAGCATCATCCTCAAAACTTTAAAATGTCAGGTTAAAACGAAAATACAAACGGAAATTACAAAATATGTATTGAATAGAAACCAAGAACACTAAAAATACTAGATATTAGAACCAATGAGACATCAAAAGTAGTGCACAGTGTAATATTCTAGACCTTAAATAATTACATGAGTAAGAATAAATGAACTAAACATTTGACTCAAAAAGCTAGGAAAAATACAGCACATAAATCTATAATCAAATAAAAGACCATAAATGAAGACATGGAATTCTTCTAAGACTGGCATAAAATCATGAATTATTGAGCAAAGATGTTTAAACTTTAAATTTTTCTTATTATTACTTTCACTTCACTTAATGATAATAATTACAATTTACAGTTGCTCAACATACATTCATAGTTTAAATCTGTACTACTATACGTCATTCTTAGTATACGAAATAAAAGTGAAGATTTGGATTTTTATAAGTTATTCACAGAAAGAGAAAAAGAAACAGTCTTAAGATCAGACTCAAAATACAGCCCCAAATGCCATGCTCTCCCCAAACCCATTTAACAGATGTCTACAGAAGTTATATTTCACTATGACTCCACAGAGACAGTCCTAGGATAAAACACTTACATTCCCAATCTCAAAGTTCTGTCTCATGAGCAGGTAAAGGGAGGCAGCAGCATGGGACCGGATGGTGCCGATGCTGCTGCTGCAGTGCCGCAGGAGCCGCAGGCAGAGGTCGGCACATTGCTCCGTTTCCTCTTCAAACAAGAGCTCGGGGAACTGCAGAGAAACAACACCACTGATTCATGTAGGAGAAGCTTCAGACACATGTTCATACAGCCTGATGAAGGAATCTGTGAGTGTAGCCCAGGAACTGGAAGAATGTTTAAGAGATAATATTTGCTACTGGTTAATACAATGGACCAGAGAACTAGACAGACTGGGTTTGAATATGGACTATGTCAGTACTGTGACCTTGGACAGGTTTTCTCTTCCATAAAAATGGGCCTAATGATATTACCTATGTGGGACTGTATGACTGCCTTAGATTAGATAATGTGAATAAGACACTATAGTAACACATAATAAGTCTATGATAAAATTTTTTATTAACTTTTATTGAAATACAGTTGCTTTACAATATTATGTTAGTTTTTTGCTGCACAGCGTGAAATGTTCTTACTATTACAAAATGGTATATGTTATCTTCACTGGCTAAGTTTCACCTTATAAGATGACTGAGATGAAATAGATACCTTCAAGGTTAAGAATATAGATTTTCAGAGGAAAACAAACATCGGAAATAAATGTTTGAAGTAGTTAAACAAAACAAGTACTTCTCTTTCCATTTACCTAGGAGAAGCTAATTTCAATGGACTGAACAACTGACACACTAATTCCTGATAATTCACATCAATAAGAAATAGATAAAATAAGATGAAAATACAAAAAGCCCAATATTTAAAACAGGCTATTAATTTCAGGCCCTTCTCCACATCAGAACTACTCTTTTTTTTTTTTAAACCAGACAACAGGTTAAAGGTAGTCTAAATGAGAAAGAAATTCCAAAGAATAAGCCGTAGAGGAAAGGCAAAGAAGAATCAGGTCTTAGGTTATTACTAAAATTTTATCTATAAATATATTTAAGATATAATCAATGAATGTATCAAGTGATCTTAGACAATGTTAGTAAAGAAAACAAAGTCTGACAAGACAGCAGGCACAAAAATAACCCACCTTTGAAACCAGAGCTCTCTGGGTAGCAAAACAGTGCTGCAGATAAACGGCACTTTGGTTGCAGGCCATGCTGTGTAGTAGCACTTTCAGCACACCACCAAGGATGCTCTCTTTGGATTCTGTCACAGAGACTGTCTACAATTTTAAAATAGAGATGTTAACTGTAATCTGCTTAGAGATAGATTATGTAAGAATTAGCAAATGAAAATTTTAATAGGAAAAAGATAATCTAAGATCTAGAAGCTCCTCAAGGAGAAGAAGCTGAGAGGGATTTTTGATAAGAAAAGGGGAAAAAAGAATGGATAGAATTTAAATGAGAAAAAAAGAGGAGCAAGGACATAATTTTTAGAATCTACTGATATTCAAATATAATTATATGGTTTAATAAATACCTTTTTCCCCAAGCCTAATTTACCAAATCTATACTAGTTTAAGTTCCTCTAACTAGTGTTTTTACCTGAACAACAATCTCTAATGTATCCAAAATGATTAGATTTGCTTCAGTAGCCAGATTGCCATCAATCAGTGCTTCGTGTTCAATCTCTGCTCTTGACCTAAAACAAAAGATTAGAAGAAATTATATTTTATCTTTCAGAAAATCCAACAGAACTGAAATTCAGAAAAGACTTAAAGATGTACAGAAATTTAAAAACCTTGGAATCATTTTTCTTTTTCAGGGGAAGAGTTTTTCAAATAGTTGCCCGAGTGCAAAGTTATTAAGTGAATAAGGAAAAATATTCTGCACTTTTAAAAATGTTTTGTTTTAATCTACATTTGTCAAACATGCCAATACAGACTTTCTCACCCCATTACAGTACTACAGTGCCACTAAAGGCACAAATATTAGCTTTCAGAGAGTCAGCAGCAAACATAGGAAAACACTGTTTTGTTCTAAACGGCAGACACTAGGTGGTGCTATATAGGCTTGTATTTAGGGCTGCTTTCATGTAAAGCAGTATCCAAAATGTTTAGTATTCATGTTACCACTTCCAAGGATTTTCAACATATTTATTTAGGATAAAAGAACTTTCTTAAAAATAAAGTTTTGTCTAATTTTCCCAAATTTCTGACACAAAAATTTTAATACAGAAAATGAGTAACTGTTCAGTGAGATTCTGGATGAAATTACTCATTAGAAATAAAACTTGATGTAATAAAGTGGTTTACTTGAATACTAATATTTACAAAAGTATTATTTAATTAAAATTTAATGACTATATATGATTTATGAGTAAAGTTTACATTTCAATCACAATGCATATATGGAAACTACATCCAAATAGACCAAAAAATATACATATAAATCAAAGCAAAAATACAAGGACATATTAAATGTTAACTTTTCAAAGTTAGCTATTAATTAAAGTCTGAATCTTTATTACTACCACTAAAGAGAACAGTTTATGAAATTACATTTTATAAATTAAAGGAGAAAATACAACATTAGAATTAAATTGGAAAAGAAATATAATGTTCAAACTTAAAATTCCAGCGAGAGTTTGTGAAGACACACGAAAAACAAGATGTTTAAACCAAAAGAATCAGGAAAATACCAAAAAGAAAAAGAAAATGACTTCCTTAAAACATAGTAAGATAAGCAAAGAAAACATATAATACAAGTGCAGAAGTAAAGCAATATACTAATAACATAGTATCTCAGTGCTTTGTGATTTTTAAAAAACACAATACATATGGAAAAATAATTAAAGAAATGCACTTGGACAAAATAGACAGAAAAGCAGACACTCAAACTTTAAGAATTTTTAACACAGTTATATACAGCATCTGCTCTGGTCCAAGTATGTGTCTTTCCTGCCAAATTCATACAGTGAAAATCTAATGCCTAAGGTAATGGTGTTAGGAGGTGCAGCTTTTGGAAGGTGACTGGAAAATCAGGGCAGAGCCCTCATGAATGAGATTAATGCCTCTATAAAAGAAGCCCCTAGGAATTTCCTTGTCGTTAAACCATGAGGGAACACAGCAAGAAGCCTATAAACCCAGAAATGGGCCTTCACCAGATACTGAATCTGCTGGTGCAATGATCTTGAACTCCCCAGCCTTCAGAACAGTTAAGAAATAAATTTCTGCTATTTAACAGTGACCCAGTGCGTGTTATTTTGTCATAGCAGCCTAAAGAGACTAAGACGGTTTCTGACAATCCTAAACTTATCTATGTGGTACGGATCCTGCTGCTTCTCGCTCTGCTGGCTCCCACAGGGCCTTGCTTCCTGTGATTTTACTATGGGAGAGCTGGTTTCCCTGGTAAAGAATCTGCCTGCCAAGCAGGAGATTTGAGTTCGATCCCTGGGTCAGGAAGATCCCCTGGAGAAGGAAATAGCAACTGCTCCAGTATTCTTGCCTAGGAAATCCCATGGACAAGATGAGCCTCACAGGATGCAGTCCACAGGGTCGTAAAGAGTCAGACATGACTGAGCTACTGAGCACGTAGGAGAGCTAATATTTCTGAAAGTTTCTCTGTGAGAATCTGCTCAAGTCTGGATGGAAGATGGTTCTCAGGGTGACCAAATTAGGACAGGGCTGGGGGCTGGGGTGGGGGGGGGTGGGTCCCTGGGACATTAACTGCTAAAATTAAGACTACTAGGCAAACCCAAATGAGTTGGTCACTATATTATCAAAGTTTTAGGGGCCTATCGAGTTACCTGAGGGCTAATTTGAAATTAGAAATTATCAGGGAAAGATTGCAGCCCCTGACACAATGCAAGCAATTTTCAAGCCAAGGAATTTCACCTGTGGTTACCTGGGCAGTGAGAAGGGTTTACTTCCAGCTCCCCTCATGAAGATGCAGTCCTTTAGGATGCTGGACTCACGAAAGTGCATTTTTAGTTGTTTTTGGCAACAGAGTGGTCAGTTAGTGTACCTAGTTTGTCTCCATACTAGAAACAGAAGACTTGTAGTATTTGTCTTTCTTTAACTACATTTTAAGCTCTAAGAAAACAAAGATTAATTTTCTAATTTTTTATAATCCTTGAAATATTTACTTTCAGTGTGACACCCAAAATAGTGACATTTCAAAAATAGTTGCTCAGTCCATTTTCCAGGGGAAACTGTTGGGGAAAATAAGGTGACATTTAAATATGTAACCTTTTGCTTTACTATACCATATGAAAAATTCTTCCCCCAAATTGTTTTTTAATCCAAAATGGAAAAATTAAATATAACTGTTCTGACTTCTAAAATTTGAATGCCTAATTATATAAAATAACACTAAAAGTAATCATTTTCCTCTTGCACTTGAAATTCAACAAGCCCATCAATAAGATAAAATAGAAGGTTTATTACTTGTCAAGCTTCTCAGTGTTTTGACGCCAGTGAGTCATATCCTTTCTCCACCTCAGGTTTTCTTGACTTCCAAAGGCACTTCCAGATGGGCTCCTCTCTGTCAAACAAATTTCAAAACCTTCTTTAAAAATGTTATTTCAGTTAGACCACATTCATGTATATTTGCAAACATACCAGAAATACTACAGGGCTTCCCTGGTGGTTCAGTGGTAAAGAAACCACCTATCAGGGCAGGAGACATGGGTTTGGTTCCTGATCAAGGAAGATGCCACATGCTGCTGAGCAGCTAGGCCCGCCACAACTCCTGCGCCTGCGCCCGAGAGCCCGGGAGCCGCAGCTACTGAGCCCATGGGAGCCACTACCGAGGACTCCTCGCCCCAGAGCCCGCACTCCACGACAAGGAAAGCCAGCGCAATGAGAAAGAAAAGCCAGCGCAATGAGAAAGAAAAGCCAGCGCAATGAGACCCACACAAACCGCAGCTGGAGAGTATCCCTGCTCACCACCACTAGACAAGAGCCCTCGCAGCATCGAAGGCCCAGAACAGCCACACATAAATAAATAAAATTTAAAAAAAGAAATACTACATAATGTCAATAATTTTATTAACACAGCCATTTTATCTTCAGTACAAGTGGAAAAACCTGACAGTGGTGCTTTCTATTAAAAATTTTCACAAGAGTTACAGGATATATTTGCTAAATGTAATATAAAAAACCCAAACACTTTTTTAAATAAGCAAACTTTTAAATTCTGACTTTCTGAAAATCTTAACCATGGTTTATAAGACTATGCATGATATGATTTTATTTTCTCCACCTTTGTTTATACTACCATTATTGTGTGTGTGTATGTGTGTGTGTGTGTGTCTGTGTGTGTGTGTGTGTGTAGTTTCACTACATATGCTCTTGATTGAGAATGTACACAATAGTGGTTATTCCTTTTACCTGATTGTTTTTCACACAAAATATCACTGGCCAGTTATTCATCCCCTCTGCTGAAAGACCTTCCTCAACTTTCCACCACTTCCTTTCTTCTTAATTTACTTTATTTCTCTCCACAGCACTTATGACCACAAGAATAAAAGCTACAAACTAAGGAAGGTTCTGAAAGTAACTATTTCTTTTGGTCCACAGAAGGCAGGAGAGGACACAGGGGCTCTCCCCCTAGAGAAACAGAAGGCAGAGTGAATGGTATAGGCTCCTCTCAGGGGCAGCAGCAACAGAAGTGGCTCATACTAATCTAGCACAAGTGGAGAAGTCATTGAGAATTGTGGAGAAATACAGATATTTGAACAATGGAATCAAATCATGACTTCAGGCTTTCAACTAGAAGACTACTACTCCTCTTTGAAAAACACGAGACTTTGGCTGGGGAGAATGGAAAGTAAAATGAAAGTAAAAATTCAGAGTTCAAACAAATTTTAAAAATACTGAGAAGCAAATATAATTTGACACACAATAAAGGATTAGTCCAGATATTCCTTCTACTTCCTCTCCTTTTCCTTCTCTTTCTGTCCCTCTTTATTTCTTCAATTTTGAAACCTCTGTCTTTAAGAAATTTTGTGAAAGAAAGCAAAAAGATTTGTCTATATTAAGACAGTTAACAAAATAAGTATCTGTGATCTCTCTTCATTATTATCATTAACTTTATTTTTTTTCCAGGATACTTTCTCTCATCTCCTTAGTTAAGAATGTCTATCATTAGGTGACCTAGCTTATTAAGTATCCAAATACAAATAAGAATTGCAAACGGAATTATTTTAATTTTAAGAAGATGACAGCTTCAATTATTTTTTTAAAGTGAGATACAATTGACATATAATATTATACTGGTTTCTTGTGTATAAAATGATGCAATACATGCATATATTACAAAATGATCATCACAAGTCTAGTTAACATCCATGACCATGAGTAGCTTCAAATGTTTTCCTTTTATGATAAGAACTTTTAAGATGTACTTAATTTGCAACTTTCAAGTATACATTTGTTAACATGCTTAAGTTACATCTCCAGTACTTAAGAATTTTAAAACTGTGAGTTTGTACCTTTTGACTCCTTTCACTCATTATGTCCATCCCTACCCTGCACCTAACTTTTCCCTGCACCTATGAGTTTGGGAGAAGGTGGGGTTTACTTGTGGTTTTTATTTTTTTTAGCTTCCATGGTAGCTGTCTAAAGACTACACGCTTAAAAATGTAACATACTGTTAAAAGCGCCATTCTTTTCAACATAAGTCTTAGAAAGAGCTATGGTATAATATAAAGAACACTAAATTAGAAGTCAAAAGATCCTGGTTCTGTCACTTAGTTTATGACCTTAAGCAAGTTATTTACCTCTGAGAGTTTTAAAGATGAGGATAATTATTCGATAGGCTTGATATAATTAAATGACCTAGAAAGTTAATTTTCATACTTATAGAGTTGTTGTCCATATTAAATGAGTTAAAAGAAAATCAATAGGTACACGATATAAGCCAGGAGTGCTGCAGTCCATGGGGTTGCAGAGTCAGACACAACTGAGCAACTGAACTGAACTGAAATGCTATACAACTAAAGTGAAAAAACAACTCTATTAATTTCAAAGGCAAAGAATGTCTTATTCATTATTAAATTCCAAACACACACAGCATATAAAAGATACTTAAGTTTACCTAAATAAAGGATCATTAAATTAAATGGCCAATCAAAAAACAACAAATATAAAATATTCATGTAAACATACACTCACATTTTAAGTCAACAACATATATTGAGCTGTTGTCATATGTCATGTACACAGATGACTAAGCCATGTCCTTGACCTTAAGGTGCTCTCAGCAATACTACTACTTTACAATTTACGAAATGTTTATAAACACACACACACACACACACATATGGTCACCACAAAGATGATAAGATCAATTAGTTACACTACCTTTTAAAAATCTCAAACCACCACAAGTGGATGAGGAAAGGGAAAGTGGGAAGATTAAGTGGTTGGCCAAGGTTATATGGCTAATGGGTAGCAGACCAGGGATTAGAAACAGGCTTCAGATGCAACTAAATTATTTTCTCTTCCTGGTACTTGAGGTAGGCAATATCTTTGCTTTATCTACAGGATATATTAATTCACTGCAAAAGTAGCAAACTTTTAAGAGTACAAAGTCATGTTACAAAGAATGTACAGCCAAGAGAGAACCACAATGTCAACTATAGACTCTGTGTGATAATAAGCATCAGTGTAGGTTGATCGACTGTGATAAATGATGGCAACTCCTATATGAAAAGCTGATAATGAGGGGTGTTATGCATGTGTGAAGACAGAGGATAAATAGGAAATATCTGTATTTTCAGCTCAATTTTTCTATGAACCTAAAACTGCTCTTAAAAACACCTATTTTTTGAAATAAGGGAAACTATTAATAATCACACAAAGGTTAGAACAAACAGATTATCCAGAGCAAACTGAAAGTATGTTCACTCTAATTAAATAGGAATTCTAACTTGCAAAGACATGGCTATTCAAGTTAATTCACAGCTATATTAAAACACTGTTTTAAAAGTGTAGAATTGTCATTGAAGACTTGCAAAAATGATCACTGAAATAGTGTTCAGGGAAACTGAAAACATTCTCACCAGAAGGAGAAGACATTGTGTACGTACCAAGCTGTCCTCGGCTTCGGCGCACCATTTCTTGCCTAGCACCTATACTTCCAAGAATAGCTTCCTCAAGCTTTGCTCTCATGTCTTTTGATTTCTTAAAGGTCAAACTATTCATTCTTTCAAATACTTTCTTTCCCTAAAATTTAAACATTAGAAAAGAAGACACAGTAAGGAAATTTTCTTCTTCTTTTCCACATTATATTCCCTCTTGCTCTTCTTTGCAATCGCACAATGATCACTCACTTTGTACTCAAAGCAAGATACACAAAGATAAAGCAGATCTAATAGCCGGTTTAACTGCAGGACTGAGAGATCTGTAAACCACTTCTGTAGAACTGTCTCATCTGCATTCTTGAGAACCCAAAGCAGACAGATCAAAAGACTCCGACTTGATTCTGCTGAAAAGGTAGTGTGTTGTCTGCCACTCTGAAAATAAAAAGCAGTAAAATGAGACAGAATGATCAAAGACCATTTCTTTTTTTCAGTTGTCAGTTGTTTTCTTCCAAAAGCAATGCAAAAGTAATTACTTTAAAATCAAATATTTTGAAAGAACCATTTGATTTAGGCAAATTTGTGTAACTCATACAGAACCTTAAACTTAAGGTTCTGAAACTTAATGAACCTTTCCGAGCAACAGAAAATTGTTTACAGGGCTTACAGAAGACTATAAAAAAAGGCTAACAGGAAACATGAAGGGAAAAACTAAAAGGTTCTATTATTAAAAACTAGGTCCTATTATTAAAAACTATGATATCTAAAGAAGACAATCAAAAGGGAGGGGTTATATGTATACCTATGGCTGATTCATGTTGAGGTTTGACAGAAAACAGCAAAATTCTATAAAGCAATTACCCTTCAATAAAAAGTAAATAAATTTTTAAAAAGACAATCAGACCTGATATAAAAGAAAAAAAATCCACAACTGACTCTATATGAGAATATTTTAAGAATATTATATGATAACAAAAAGTTTATCAGGTTTAGAGAATCACTATTTTCCATCAAATGTCTTCCCTGGTGTCTCAGTGGTAAAGAACCCACCTGCTAATACAGGAACATGGATTTGATTCCTGGGTCAGGAAGATCCCCTGGAGAAGGAATGGCAACCCACTCCAGTATCCTTGCCTGGGAACTCCCACAGACACAGGAGCCTGGAGGGCTACAGTCCATGGGGTCACGAGAGTCAGACACAATTTAGCAACTAAACAGTTAACAACATTATTTTCTATCAAGGGCCACTGATTTAAAAAAAGTCTTAGACCATATATAAGTAAAAAAGTATTTTTTTTGCAGGAAGGGGGACCCTTACAGTGTCCAAGAGTGGGCTCTTCTCTAACACTAGGAAACGAATTGTCTGAGGAGACATGCGAGCTGAAAAGCAAGAGACTTTATTGGGAAGTGGCGCCAGGGCGGAGAGCAGTAGAGTAAGGGAACCCAGGAGAACTGCTCTGCCACATGGTTCGTAGTCTCCATTTTATGGTGATGGGATTAGTTTCTGAGTTGTCTTTGGCCAATCATCCTGACTCAAGAGTCCTTCCTGGTGGTGCAAGCACTGCTCAGCCAAGATGGATGCCAGCAAGGAGGATTCTGGGAGGTGGTAGGACACACGGTGTCTCCTTTTGATCTTTCCCAAACTCTTCTGGTTGGTGGTAGCTTATTAGTTCCGTGTTCCTTACCAGGACCTGTTATAAAGTAACTTACGCAAATGGTCACTATGGTTCCCGGCCAAGGTGGATGGTTTCAGTGAGTATGCCTCCACTAACAACTCCCGCAAGAGACTTTATACTCAGGATTTGTTGTTTAGTTGCTAATTGGGATGGAGGTCTCTTTCTTCTGTAACTTCTGTTGTGCATGGGCATAGGCCTGCCTAGCAGAGCAGAAGTCTCTCTCTACCTGATATAAGTCAAGGTATTCTGTATCTGAAACCAGCTTCCATCCTTGTAACAACAGCTTAGCCTGAAACTTTTGGACCCTGTCAGAGGTGAAACAGACAGGGACCAAACAGGAGGCCTAACAGGATGGTCATCATTGATCCCCAGAAAAGGCAGGCAGAATTTGGGGTGAGGACTGCAGGGTGTGTGACTTTCTTCTGATTGGTTGGTGGTGAGGCAACAGGGTGATGTTCCAGGAATCTTGTGCTCAGACTGAAGTTAGCAGCCTCCACCTGGGTGGGGGCCCTAGTTCTGCAGAAGAACTCAAAGACACTGCTTGCATATTTCTTGAGAAGGAACCAGGACCCTGCCCCAAGGCTGTACCACCACTTGACTGCTCCTCCCCTGTTTCTGTATCTCCTCCCTTCCCTGATCAGCAACTGTTTGAATCTGCCCGTGGAACTCAGGGAAGGTCAAGGAGGCTGAAAGCAGCCTATATCCTACAAACAAGAAATGGGGAACACAGAAAGGATCGGTACTCCAGAGCGCCACAGAATTTTAACTCAGTTTTAACTCAGGCAACTGGGCAACTATGGCTCTGGTAACTTCCTGTCAAAATGGGGCATAGTGCTACCTCAATTTGGAGAACAGACACTGAATCGAAAGTATTTCTGAGTTCTAAGTCCTGTCTCTGAGTCCTGTATGATCAAAATCTGAATTTCTTGGTTTGTCATTTTGGTTTTAACAGATCCAATTAGAAGTAGTTAAGAGGAGTGACAACTGGGATTCTAATAGACAAAATAAATCTCATTTCTTTTCAGAAGAATAAGCCTGAAACCCAGTCTGGACCTGACACGTTGGGAAGACTTGTAGCCAGGTAACCAGTTACCTAGCTTTATAAAAAAGCAAGATTGCAATTACTAGATTTCAGCAGACATTGTTTGGAAAATGTCTGGTGACATCCAAATCTAACAGCTCAGAAATCTCAAGTTCTTAGCAATACAAGGACTAATCTGAATAAAGTCAGGAGTAAGAATTAAGCTAACAGCTTCCATTAGATACAGCCCATTATATCCCAGGTCATTTGACTTAGTCTATTCTGTACTAGTCCTAATCTTCCAGGGAAATTATGTATTGGCACTGTCTATAAAGCATTATATATAATTCCAGGGAAATTATATATTGGCACTGTCTATAAGGCACAGTCTCTTGGACTGCAGGGAGATCAAACCAGTCAATCCTAAAGGAAATCAATCCTGAATATTCTTTGGAAGGACTGATGCTGAAGCTGAAATTCCAATACTTTGACCACCAGATGCGAAGAACTGACTCATTAGAAAAGACCCTGATGCTGGTAAAGATTGAAGGCAGGAGGAGAAGGGGATGACAGAAGATGAGATGGCTGGATGGTAGCACTGACTCAATGGACATGAGTTTGAGCAAGCTCCGGAAGTTGGTGATGGACAGGGAAGGCTGGCATGCTGCAGTCCATGGGGTCACAAAGAATCAGGTACAACTGAGTGACTGAACTGAACTGATAAGGCACACAGACCAGTTTCTCACTGTTACTAGATTGATTATCCTTAGTATGATTAAATTGTTCCCAACAGAGAGGATACTTTAAATTACCATAGCTTGGTGTTATCTACATAAAACCATCCCAAAATTGTAGGAGATTTCCTTTTAATAGACAAGAGGTTAGAGGTTTTGATTGAGACTTAGCTCAGTAGAGAGGAAAAGTGGAATGAGGAAAAAATAGAATGAGAAAAAAATAATTCAAAAGAAGATAATAAATGAGACAAAAAATACATAATGGGGTGAGAAAACATGAAGTAAAATTAAAATGTTAAGTACATTTTACATAAATGTAAAAAATTTAAAAATTCTAGTGAAAGATCTTAAAAATATAAGACAAAATACAACTACATGAATTAACTAATGAAAATGTTAGCTATAAATCATAATATGTAGTTAAAAGAATAATTAATGGAAAATATTTACAATTAAAATAAGTAACAAAGAAAGAAGGGTGAAAATTAGCGAGTTAATAAGCATTTATCTAAAGAAGTTAGAAAAAAGAACATCAATATAAACCAAAAGAAAGTAAAAGTAAATAATAAACATTCAAAAGTGAGGCTCAGCATTGACCCCAAATGAGTTCTTTATACAAACTAAAGGAATATACAAATTTCTATTGAGACTGACGTAGACAGAAGATGTGAAAAGCCAGTCACAGAAATGAAAATGTTTACATCTACTATAAACGTTATAGACTTTTAAAAAATCATGGAAGATATTTGAAACAACTTTGTACGCCAAGAAACTTGAGTAAATTTCTACTAGAATAAAATTTACAAAAACCAGTGTAAAAAGAAATAGAAAACGTGAACAGTTCTACAATCATTAAATATATAGATAATTTTAACACTTTCAAAAAAGATTACTGCAGATACAGATGGCTTCACTCACAAGTTCTTCAAATATTCTAGGAAGAAATAATTTCAATTTTAAATAAGTATTTGCAGGGAACAGATTAAATGGGAAATCCCCTAGCTCATTTTAATCAGCTAAACTATCTGATTCCAAAATCTGAATAGAACATTATGATCTTACTAACACAGATACACAATCTTAAAATACAGCAAATCAAATCCATTAATACACAATCACAAAAAAGTTAAGTTCAATTCAGGAATTCAAGGTAGGTTTAACACTAGAAAATCAATTGAAAGATTTAAAATAAAAGATTAAAAAGTAAAATAACATGACAGTCTCAATGGTGCAAAAACACATGATAAAACTCAACAACTATCCATAATTACAAAAGTAAAACTCTTAGCAAACTAGGAACAAGAAGGAGACTTCCATAATATAGTAGAAGGTATCAAAAAAAAACAAAACAACCACCCCCAAAACCAAAACCTTTAGCACCTATATTTAAGAATGAAATGTTGCAAGCTTCCCCTTATATGATGCCAACCATCACTATTTCTATTTAACACTGTACTCAAGATTCTAGCTCATAAACAAGCTATGAAAAAACACTGAAGGGAAGAAATGAACGGCCATTATTCACAGATGATATGATTGTATACATAGAAAAAAACTATACCTATGTTATTAATTTAGCAATTCTTCTGGAAATAAACATTATTGTGCAAAATCAATTCTATGTCCACACAAAACCAATCAACAATTAGGGAGTTCTCTGATAGTTTAGTGGTTAGGATTTGGTGTTTTCACTGCCATGGCCCAGATTCAATTTCTGGTCGGGGAACTGAGATCCCCCAAGCTGTGGGGCATGGCCAAAAAAAAAAAAAAAAACGTAATCAGCAATTAGAAAGCAATTTATGAAAAAGATGACATTTGTGAAACTATGAGAACATGATGTTTTATATATATACTTGCACGGGTATTATATATTATCATACTGCATAACTTTATATAATATTACTAAAATACTTTTAAAATATCAAGGACCAACAATACACCTACAAAAGATGTTCTGGGCCTCTGTGGTAAAAAGCTATAAAAGTCTGTGTATATAAACACATGAAAGAAGGTCCAAATAGTGGGGAGATCTAACATATTCAAGGATTTTGGGATTTACTGGTGTAAAAATATTAATTTTTCCAAAAACTGATCCATAGATTCAATACAATCTTATTTTAAAATAAGACACTCTACTCACCAAATTCACAATTAAGTGTGTGGTAAAAGCAAGTTACAAAAAGAAAGAAACCTTTGAACCACTTATAATTGGCAATGGGCTTAATCCTGACATATGAACTACTATAAATTATAAACAAAGGCAGACAATCCAATGGAAAATGAGAAGTCAGTGTTCTATATTTTGTCCTGAATGGTGGTTACAAAAATATTACTTTTAAATCTTTTGTAAACATCTACATTTATGTTTCATGTACTTTTTCATGTATAGTATATTTCATATAAGCAAGGTTTTAAAAAACAAAAAGCAAGGCCAATAAAATTGAGAATAGTGGTCATTTTGAGGGGAGAAAGGGATTGAATTGAGGGCAAACTGGGAACTTTTAAGGAAACTGAAAAGTTCTACTTTGGAAGCTGAGTGGCAGGTACGCTGCTGTTTTTCCTATTATATTTTAACTGTACATGCACTTTATATACGTATATACAATAGCAAATGCAAGTAAAAGAAAAAACTGATAAATCAGAATTCATCAAAATTAAAACTTTTGCCAATTCAAGTGACACTATCAAGAAAATGCAAAGATAATCCACAGAAGAAAATATCTGAAAATCACCTATCTGATAAGGAATTATGTCCAGAATATACAAAAACTCTTTCAATTCAATAATAACTCAATAACAACAAGATGAATAACACAATCTTAAAACATTAAAGGATTTGAATGGACAATTCTCTATGTAAGATATATGAAAGATGTGTATTATACACAAATGAAATGATACTCTCAGTATCAGTAGACATTAGGTAAACACAAAGTAAAACCACAATGAGACACCACATCATACATGCTAAGGTGTGAAGAATATACAATAAAAAAGAGATAATAAAAAGTGTTGGTGAGGATTTAGAGAAATAGGAATCTTTATTAATTGCTGGTGAGAATTTAAAATGGAGGAGCTACTCTGAAAGAGTTTAAAAGTTTTCTCAAAATATTAAAGATATTAATAAACATGATCCAGCAAATCCATTTCCAGGTATCTACCTAAGAGAAATGAAAACATGTGGGGACACAAAGACACAGACATAAGTGTACCTAGCATCATTATTCCTAACAGCCAAAAACTGGAAATTATTCAACTATTCATCAAATGATAAATGGATTTAAAAAAGCTGGTCTATCAATATAAAGGAATATTATTTGGCAATAAAAAAAAGTACTGATATATGTCACATCATGAATGGACCTCAAAAATATTATTGCTTAGTGGAAAAAGCCAGACATAAAGATCACAGTGCATAATTCCATCTATATGAAATGTCCAGAATAGGCAAATCTATGCAGGCAGAAAGTTAGCTGCTGCCTAGGACTATGGCTGTGGGGCAACAGAGAGTGAAGGCTAATGGGCTCAGGGTTGTTTTTGGAATGATGGAAATGTTTTAAAATCAGATTGTGGTGATAGCTGCCTAACTCTGTACAGATACTAAAAACCATGAAATTATTTATACACTTAGAATGGATGAATCTTTTGATATATCAACTGTCTCAATAAAACCTTCTTAGAAGTTCTCAAGTGGGCCAGCTGCCATAAATATGATTGCAGCTTTTTGAAAGAAAGTCATTCAAAACATTTAGAAGCTGATCTTGCTCTACTAGCAATTTGTTTCCTCCCTGCCACCATGTTCTTCCCTCTTTAAGAGGGGAAAATTACGGAGCAAAATGATCATCAATTTATTTAAATATGAAAAAGTATGAACCTTCACAGATTAAAAGCAAATATTCTCAATGGTTAAACAACTGAGATTATATCTCTTAGGACTGATTAAGAATAAAATGGATTTTAAAATGAAGAATAGAGGCTATAAATGGAAAATAAGGCAACTTTCAAAATTCTGAAAGATAAAATAGAGTTTTTCTACCAAAAAGATTGACGTAATTAAGAGTTTTTCAAACAACTTAGTACAATATAGAAAATATTTTCAGAAAAAAAATATTTTCACAAAATAAAACTCAGAGTACTTTTGCATCAGTTAATAATATAATAATCTATTATTGAAGAGTATATCCTTGTAAATAGCTGTCTTTCCAAAAACTTCTGTAGGAAGGTTGTTTTTACCGTTGACGTGAGGAGGAAACTGCCGGGCCTTGTTAGCTGAGGAACTGATGTTCCTGCAATTGCCATGGCAACTGTCTGGCTTATCATGCTTCCACTCTCACTCTCATAATCATCAGTAGCTATACAGATTGGTCTTCCTCGTTGATTGTGAGTTTCTGGAAAAAATAACCCAGAAATAAACAAACTTCTCTTTAAATAACAACTATTGGGCATGCAATTCCCTTTCTATTCTCCTTTACTCTTCAAAGGAAAACCTATTAACATATACTGCATATTGTTATATTTTACCTCTTTTAAATAATAGTTTAAATATTTTAAACACTAACTCATTCCTATAGTACTATTTAGAGTTTTGTAAGGAACATTCAGTTCAGTTCAGTCGCTCAGTCCTGTCTGACTCTTTGCAACCCCATGGACTGCAGCACTTGCTAGTAAAAGAAGATATATAGTAACAAAAATATAAATTTCTGCCTTCAGAAAGGAAACCCACTTTAATGATCAAATACTAGGAAAACTACTCAGTTATAAGTCTATCAAAGACAAGGAGTTGGTTATCTTTGTATCAGCAGCACCTACAGATGGTACATATTATATACCAGTAAAAATATTTTTAATTGAACTAGAAGTACTTTATCAGGCTAACTGCTAGTTCAAATGCAACCTACACCGTTTTCTTTAAGAGAAATGAAGGAATTTAAATAAATTCTAAAACTGGAAAGCAAGAATAAAATTTTGTGGGTTACAGTTTTTAAAAAGCAATGTAACTTCAACTTATTAACCACCTATTAGCAATATCATTCTCACGTATTCAGGTGAATATTAATTTCAATTTTATGTATATGAACAAAATTGAGACTGAGAGTGGTAGATATCTGACAAGTTTTCTCATATTTTTTCCCAGATAAACAGTATACAGTCACACACACACACAAAATCCTCTTTCCTAATAAGCAGACATGTGCGTGCATGCTTAGTCCTGACTCTTCACAACCCCATGGACTGTCACCTGCCAGGCCCTTCTGTCCATGGGATTTTCCAGGCAAGAATATTGGAGTGGGTTGCCATTTCCTCCTCCAGCGGATCTTTCTGACCCAGAGATTGAACCCATGTCTCTTGGTCTCCTGATTTGGCAGGCAGATTCTTTACCACTGAGTCACCTGGGAAGCCCAATATGTAGGTATAGAAATGCTGTAAAACCATTTTTTTTTAACGCATCATAAGAAATACTTACAGAATCCCTGCAGTGAATTTTCTCACAAAGTCAAAAGCTTTTTTTCAAAATCTGTTAAGTATTTACAGTGTACCTACAACATTGTGTGTTTTCTTATATTTCTTTTCCTAAAATAAGATCATTTTGCAGATTTTTCTAATACTTTTAAACATTGAGATTTGCCTTTAGAGTTTGTCTGAAATATACTAAGTACCTGTAAAATCATATAGCTGAGGAACAGTTTCCATGATAATACCAATCAGAGGCAGATACAACATAGCCACTCGAGCCTTTATCTGGGGGTCAGAGTACCGTGGATCTGAGTCGTGACTGGAGAGTAAATTGTGTACCATATTGATGACTTTCTTATGCAATCCAAACAGTCTATTTAAAAAGAAGATGAAGAAGGAGTTACAGTAAGGTCACAGAGATTAGTTAACATCTTTAGAGCAAATAGTTAGTCATGGTACTGAATCAATTGGTGATACTTCTTAACTTTGCCACATATTTGCATGTATTCCTATAAAACATTTTTCATTTTAAAATTAATGAATGTTCAAAAAATAAATAAAACTAGTGAATGTCTCACTGTATTAAATACAAAAGGAGGGAAAAGGAAATACTATATAAATTCACTTAGAAGTACATCTGAATATATTTTCATTAATTCCTTAGAAATTAATGCATTTAATATTAATAACTTAAGATCAGTTACAGTCATATTTTAAAGCAAAAGAGTTTTAAGTAGCTGTAAATTTTATTTCATCAAGTGAAATCTTTTCACATTTATCCAAAATAAACTTTTATTTCCTTTTGCAGAGGAAAAATCCTCTACCTATGGATTATGTAGTCCACAACAAGGGTTGTCTTTGATATCTCTGTCTAAACTGAACTTCCATGCTCATTTGGGCCCTTACTACTTTCTACACTTCTAAGCCCAAGTTTCAACTGGGCTACAACACTAGCAAGGGATCACTCTCCACACTCTTTTGGCTTCTCTTCTTAGACTGAAGCTGCTTGATGATGCAAATCATTCTAATGTAAAATGTCTCCAACTTCAACTGCCCTTAATGCTGTAGCTGGCAGGTATTTCAGATCTCATTCTTTTTCCTTAAGCCTCTCACCATCAACCTCAACAGACCTTACCTCTAACATTTTTCTTCAAGGGAAGAAAAGCCATTCTAAATATGCTCTGGCCAGATCTGTCAGTGCATCTCCATCTTTACAGGTATCAAATCAACTTTCCTTTTATCTCAGAGAAAGTTGTACCTTCTTTCAGAAAGTAGTTTCCCCTTATGGTCAGTGAATCTCCCCTTTCTTCAATAGCTTCAATGAATCCCTTCACTAAGTTCTTCCCTTGGAAATACACCTTCACTTGAAACTAGCTTACTCTGGCTTGTATATAGTATTTCTCTTATATGATTTATCTAGTAATAAATTTCCTGAATGTACAGTCTGTATCAAGCATTTTCTTCCATTTACTTCCTAATATCTACTCTCTTTCTCTGAAACTAAAAGTTTTTTTAATGCTTACAATGTGGTACTGTAACAGTTTCATCATTTAATAGCTAAATTTTCAAAGATATTGAACCTCTGTTTCCCTATGTATAAATAATCTACCTCATAAAGTGGCTGTGAGAATTAAGTTACATCATTTATGTAACATGCTTACCACAATGCTTTGCACACTGCATTCTTCAGTAAATATTAGCTTTTCTCTTTAAAATCACAGAGCAGATTTAAAAGCTATGATTTAAAACCAGGTATTCTTTCTCTGGGGCTTTTGATCTTATCTCCATTTTACAAAGCTATATATGAAATCTAGCTGGAGATTCTTCTTCCTCCCAAATTTTTATTCAGAAAAGTATATTTTTAAATACTGTTGAGAACTCCATCTAATGGACATATCTCAGATTTCATTTTCTAACTCTCTAACTTGACACTTTGTCACCTTTTATATTTTCTTCTCAGTATATTCTCTAACTAGCTCCCACCACTCTTCATATTCTCTATCATTCTTCCCAAGTTTCAGATTCTGGTCATTTGCCTTTTATGTCCTCTCTTTCAACTTGTATCACCAGTGATGATTCCCAAACCTGGGTATATTAATATTTAGCCATCTCTCAGCAGCTACCAGCCCCAGACTTCAACCTAGGTAAATTCTATCCACTCATCTTCATTAAGCCTTTTCATATGTCTACAGTACTCAGACACACTCAGCTCTTACACGCACACACAAACACATGAACACAAACACATGAATGCGCAGGACACATGCACGCACAAGACGTGTCATATCTTATGCTAGATGTTGGAGATAAGACATTGCCCCTATTCTTAAAGAGCTTGCTTTAACAAGAAAGAAACACAGACACAAAAATAATAATTCAGTGTTACAAATGCTTATAACAAAGGTGCTAATCTTCTTCAGAACTAGGTTCTGTACTACAAAATTTGCATTTAACCATAGTATATTGTTTCAAAGTTTTAACTTTCTAACTAAAATGAAAATTTCTAAAGAGCAAATCTTTGGTCAATATTAGAACATACTACTGCTACTCAAGAAATTATTTATGATTACTTAGCAAGCAAAAGGAGTAAAAACATCCCTCTTAAGGGTCTAAGACAATGTATGCTGTTTTTATCTATGCAAATGTGAAAAAAAATGTAAAATATAGAGATGAGATGTGAGTCTCAAATAGTCAATCATTCATTCACTGAATTAACATATACTTACCAAGTGTCCACTCTGTACCAGACACAATTCTAAGGCAGTGGGAATACAGCAGTGAACAAGAAAGAAAAGTGCTGCTCTCATGAGCTCATATTCTAATGGGAGGAGACAGATAATGAACAAACAAGCAAATTTCAGGGAAATGCTTCGTAGAAAATAAAACAGGCTTATATGGTTAAGAATAATTGTGGCAAGGGTAACACAGCTATATTTCAGATTGGGTGGCCCAATGACATCTCATTGAGAAGATACTGTTTGACTGGAGATTTGAAGAATCACAAGGAAGAAATGCCTCTGTGTGGATATCTCAGGGTAATTTCAGCATTGCTTCAGGCAGAGGAAAATCTAAGTGCAAAGACCCTAAGGTGGGACTTGGTATGCCCATAAGGGAAACAGAAACAAGTCCAGGATGGCTAGATTTTAGTATATAAGGAAGAAGGGAAGTGATACTGTAGACAAGAGTTACATATACAGAGTTTTGAGGTTCATTACTAAGTCTGGATTTTATTTTAAATGTTATTTTAAAAGCATACACTTTTAACTATCTTTAAAGTAAGAAGTGTGTGCTTTTAAACACATTGAAGAGTTTTAACCAAGGAAGCAATATAATTTAATTTTCATTTCTAAAAGACCATTTAGGTTGCTGTGTAGAAAAGGGATTTTAGGGAGGGAAGAGGGGAAGCATGATTAGGGGAGTAGCAGTAAAGAGGAAGGGAAGTAGCTGGACTTGGGATATATTTTAAGAGGTGGTCCTAAAGCACTTGCTAATGGACTAGGTGTAGGAAAGAGTGAGAAGATGAGAAAACAAATAGCAGTAACAGCTTATAATCCTGTACATTACTATTTAAAGCTATTCCAGTTACATTTTTTAAACTCAATAAACAAAGAAAAAGTAGTGGTGAACACAGTTATCATTGCTTTCAGACTTTAGAGGGTCAGAAAGTGTCTAAAGAGCCACCTTGAAGACCAGCTTGAAGAGGCAAAAAGGCAGAACAGAGGTCAAGAGGGAGGGGACATATGTATACCTATGGTTCATTCATGTTGATGGATGGCAGAAACTAACACAATGTTTTAAAGCAATTACCCCCCAATTAAAAATAAAATTAAAAAAAAAGAACTCTGAATACAGCATACAAAATTTTTTTAAAAAAATAAGTCTTTCATGAGCCCTACACTGTTCCACAGAGATGTATCTATTTTAACAGAACTGATCCTTGACTCTGAGAAGGAAACCTCATCACAAAAATGGTTAGAATTCTCTATTCTTTATCAGACACCACTGAATACCTACACAAAATCTCAGAAACAGACACAGAGAATAGATTTATGGACATGGGGAGAGGGGAGGAGAGGGTGAGAGGTTTGGAGAGAGTAACATGGAAACTTACACTACCATACATAGAATAGACAGCCAACGGGAATTTGCTGTCGGGCTCAGGAAACTCAAACAGGGGCTCTGTATCAACCTAGGGGGTGGGATGGGGAGGGAGATGGGAGGGAGGCTCAAAAGGGAGGGGGTATATGTAAACCTACGGCGGATTCATGTTGAGGTTTGACAGAAAACAACAAAATCCTGTAAAACAATTATCCTTCAATTAAAAAATAAATAAATTTCTAAAAAAGGTTGACTGTTAGAATTCTCTGTTCTTTATCAGACACCACCGAACACCTACACAACATCTCCTTCACCTGTCTTCCTCCCTAGTGGAATGCAAAAATGTTCAGGTATACCTTCATGTCCCTGAGACTGAGAAGAAGCTGACTCTATTCCCCTAGTACCTGAGGTCGATCCAATCAGACTAGCTCTGCCATTTACAGTAGCCAGTCAACAAGCTGTTTCAATACTAAGATGAGAAGAGATTAATGTTAATCAACTGTTTGCTTAAATGAAAAGGTCTACCAAAAAAGAATCACATGAACTAAACACTTTGTAGTGACAGCTGATTACTATTGAGGCATGAGCTCCGTATCTTCTGCTTTGAACCACCCATGAACCAAAACCCGTCTACACACCATGTGAGTAAAAGTGATCTAACTCACCCAGGAACCTGGCATTGCTCTGGTGTCTAACAGTGCAGGACAGGCAAGTGAGCCAGACCAGTGCAAAGAAAGATGTGCACTGCATGCTTGGGAGGAGAGGTTTGTTCCCCTCTCTGCTCTGCTGGACACAGACAAGTAAGAATTTACTCTGAATTGCCAGAGCAACTCTCTTACAGTCACGGAAGGTACACTAGCCTCAGGATAAAGCTGGGGCTCCTGGTAGAAATAAAAGAAATAGAACCCTGATAACATCACTGGGCTGCTGGTTGTACTGTGCTAAAACCGTACCTTTCTTCCAAACATGAACTGATAACTATCCTTCCTTTAACAAAGCAGGCAAGAAGAAAAGTTTTCTATTTCTGGTAACCAAAATTATTCTGATACATCAAGTAAAAATACTGGAAATATAAATTCAAATGACTGAGATCTAACAGTTACTAAAGAAAGGTAGTATGTTTAGAAGTTGCTTTCAGAGTGATTTTTTTCAAATAATGGATCCTTTTTAGCCCCCCAAACGACATTATATTCCTTTATCAATGGCAAAATAAGAGTGGTGGCAAGCACTCTGGGTGAGACCCAGAGTCTCACCCACTAAGCCTGCCCTCTCCCTATTCCAATGTCTGCACCACAACCCCATCCTACCTGGAAACACACTAAGAACTTTTTCAGAACCGTACAGTTCTGCAGAGCACAGTGTGAAAACCTGCTTCGTAATAATATATCCCTAACATGAGAAGCTGCTATGAAAAAACTCATGACTTTCATGTGCAGAAGATTTAGCCTTCTACAATTTATTAAGCATTAACTATGTACCTATTGCTAAGAATTTCACAGACCTCATTTCATTTGCTCTATAAATACATCATAGGATTCTTATAAAACCTGCTCAAAATATCTCCTTTTGTTTTTTGGAGCTCTTACTTCAGGTTAAACTGCATTACAAACTCCTTAATGATCCTACTATGAGGAAAGTTGAAAAAAAGAGCAATTATTACCCAAATGAGTTATGGTCATAAAAACTTTTGAAAACAGCTATTAAGATAGAAATACCCTACAAGGATCTTCGATCACAACACATTTATAGAAAAGCTGTTTCTGCAAATTCAAATCATCAGACAATGAACTCTTCTTACTATATCAATTTCCAATAATTCTTTAAAAGAGTGGAAGTTTTTACAACAAGTTTACTTGTTTATAGGGCAAATTTTGAAGTACATGCTATATATTATTAATATGATGGCAAATGATACATTTTACTCCCAAAGAATCAAACAGATTAGTCTATTTTCATTAACTGAATTGTGCTTATTGCATATCAACAAATCTAAAAGTCCATCTATAACATGCACAAATATTTCAGGTACTATTAAGAAGGAAAAAAATACTACCAATTGAACCATGATACAACATGATACCTGTTGACTTTCGAGACAAACATCAAATTCAGAGATGACAAAAAATGTCTTTCTTAAAACTGATGAAATACAGAAAAAACATGAGTATGGAACTTAGTGAACAGAGAAGTAGAAGAAGAATGGTAAAGAATATTCTTTTGAGTCCCACTTAAGTGGGATACTCCTGTTCCACTGACCAAAATCAAACTGATACTGTACACAGCAAAAGTGGTCTGCTCACCCTTCAGCATCAGGGTCCAAAATGACAGCCAGCTCTGTTAACACAAGTCCTGCCAAATAATGCTGCTGGCGGAAAGGCACAGACAATTCAAACATATTTGCAATCTTCTGGTCTTGGACATTGGTGGAAAATCCAGAACTCTGTTTGGGAGTGAGGTAGAACAAAACTATAATAGCTATGCAACAAAACATTCTACAGACAGAGCATTACAACAAACGAGATGTGAGCATCATCTTAAAGTGAGATAAACATTTTAAGTTTATTTTTATATTACTATTATTAACACTGGAGAAAGCACCTGCTCTTACTTTTGTTATAGGAAACTGATGACATAGCATTTTAAATTATTTTCAATTTCCTTTTTCTCATATTAAATTTTTTCATCTGATTTTTCCTTTATACTTTTAGCCACTAAATATTTCCCTATCTTATTCTGAAGGGAAAGAAGAACTAAATCCATATGATGCATTATGTACTCACTGTTGAGTACAAAAGAAATATTCATAGTCAAATGCTATTGGTTTTCAGAGAAATTTCAAATAATAATAAAGCTGTTTTTTCCAGGGAAAATACTATCTCTTGAAAATTACTATTATTTTTTTAGTTCATTCAGAGTTTTTACAAGTTTTCTAATACTGTAAAATAGCGTCCCCCAAGATACATTCAAGGCAAGAATGTCCTCAACCTTATCACCTTTTCATCCACATTCAAGACCAACAATGCGAGGTTTCTTAGAAGAACAGACTTCAGATTTCTCTATGGAGAAATCGCCTTCTTAGTAAGTATATAAAACTATTCAGGTCCCTACCTCCCAAAGAGTGATGTCTCTGTCATCTACTAGAATCTGAAAATTATGCAGCTAAATGAGGAAGTAGGGGATGGGACATTGGAAGAAATGCTATTAATTTCTTGGCTGGATAAGATGTTCAGCAGGGAGTCAAGTATAAACAAATGTGTTTCATTAAAGGTTTAGGGAACTTTACCTATGGTTAATTTGTCCTTGATTGTGTAGTCACATCTTTGACAGAAGATGGGAGAAGAGAACAAAAGACTAGGTGAAATGTGTCTTAGCCAGGTAAAAGTATGTGGAAATAGGCTGATCCTTAAGAATTTTTGCAAAGGTAAAAAATGAGATGTTGTTGGTGATCTCTGTGTTTTTCAATCTTTCTAAGTAAAGTTTAAATTTTTCTTTATCAAACATCTGAGATTGATCTAATGTAGTATATTACTTTCAGGAATTAAAAATCTCAAAAACAAAAAGAGTTCAGATCACCTTTGACTTCAGACATTAAGAATATAAGGAAGGGTCTTCCCTGGTGGTCCAGTGGCTAAGACTGCATTCCCAATACAGGGGGCCTGGATTCAATCCCTGGTCAGGGAACTAGATCCCACATGTCACAAGTAAGAGTTCATATGCCTCGACTAAGACCCAGCACAGCCAAATAAACAAATTTTTTTCAAAAAAAAAACAAGAGCTTAAGGAAGTAGCTTGTTTGTCTGAGGAATTATATAGCAAAACATTTCCCTAGACGGGAACATCTGGGCTCCTCTGATACTAAAACCACAAAATCCCTTCATTTCATTCTGTATGACAAGACACATAATAATTGCTATGATAATCCTTTTTTTTTTTTTGTCATCTTTAGAGCAATTATTAGGCACCCTGTGAAAACCCATGAACACCACCTAGTTTCCTTTGGGTTCTCTGGATACAAGAGAGGCAGGCAGGGCTTTGCCAGGACTGCATTGCTGTTTTACTTCTTTCTCTGCTAATTATGCTTCATTCCCTTTCCTTCCATAGGTACTGACAGCTAATAAACATCTTGCCCCCCAAACTCAGTCTGTGTCTGCATCAAGAAAACTCAACTTGTGAAAACATCAAGTGAGTTTATTATGTAGGTGAATTCACTCCCTTGTGCGCAAATCGGTCAGAGGGGTACAACAAAGTGGTTAGAACTTAGACCTAGAATAAAGCCAACATGTGCCACGGATCAAAGCCTAGTTCTGCCAGTTTTTACTATGTGACCCTGGCTATGTTAGTGATCTTTCTGTATTTCAGTTCACCTGTAAAAATAATAATAATAATAATAATAATAGAATGTACCTCTTAGGGTTGCAATGAAGAGTAGTAAATGATTAATATTTATAAAGCACTTAATCATTTACTACTTACAAAGCCCTGAGTATGGAGCCTATCACACAGTTATTATTCAGTAGTATTACTTTTCACTTTTCCCAACATTTAAAATGCTTTTTCCACAAATGCAGGCTTAAAAAAATTTCTTTTTCATACATTTTGCATACCTGAGATGTTGCAGAAGAAACAGAAGGTGATGGTGATGCAGGTGGAGTGAGCAGGCTGCAGGGTAAGTTTAAGGTAACATAGTGCTCATGGCTGCAGATGATTCGCAAAAAATCAAGCCTCAAGGACACCAGGACACTTGGACTTGGTAATGAATAAAGCTTTGAAGACACCTTGTAAGCAGTGCATAAATTAAAAAAAATACCAATTGAACATATCATTTCTCTAATACCAATACCAGAATGATGAATTAAAGAATTAGAAAACCATACTCAATGGACAGCTTTGGGTTTTGTAGTTTAAGTAACAGTGTCAGCTTTTTCCAGAGTTACTGCTAAAATAAAATACTTAGAACTACAAGATTTACTGTATAAATCCACTGACAAGGTGCATTCTTAAAGTCACATATTTATATTTCCAATACAGCATTAATATTTCCACCTCTCAAGGATATTCTATCTGAAGAAAAATTATACTATCAAAATAACTGCATAAAATAAATTATCCATTCTTTTTTCAGCACTTTGTGCTAACCTATATTTATAAGTATCTGTTTTCCCAACTACACCATTACTTACTTGAGGAGACATTTATAAACTGACTTATTTTAAGAGTTCTAGCATCCCTAGAGTCTAGCTTAATGTGTGGCAAATGTAGGAGGTTAATGCCTGAAGGATAAAGACAGGACAGGTTTTGAGAGCAATAATACATGAAATTTCAGGGGAAAAGTAAGAATAATACATAGTGTGGCAAATACTTGCAAACAGTGCCCATGCATAGTTTCAACTTCTCTATTAAAAAACAAAACAAAACAGGGATTTCCCTGGTGCTCCAGAGGTTAAGACTCCAAGCTCCCAATATAGAAGGCACGGATTCAATCCCCAGTCAGGGAAGATCCCACATGATGCATGGCTCAGCCAAAAAAGAAAAAAAGATATATACAATAATGGCATCCAATTGAACAGATTTTCAAAATTCTAAGTATTAGACTGACAAATAGCATTTTAAACCAGTAGTTCCCCTAAATTAATCTGTGGACCAGCAGGGAAGTACTTTATAAGCACTGTTTCCCACACTCCCCACCCCCACCACCAGGATTCAAACTCCTCAATAATGCTGGGATGGGACACAAGAGACCTGTATATTTTTAAAGCTCCCTTAAAAGGCAATTCTAGGATGATTATATAACTTACTACCCAAATGGTCTATCAGGACAAATAACTAATGTCTTCTAAAAGCCAGGTTTCATTAATCAATTGAAAAATTTAACACAAAATCAGCTGTTTGTAGGAAAGTTCCAGGATACTTTTAGTTTAGAAAGGGCAAGATGATATATTTGAGACTTGGGTAAACATCTGCCCATGATTCTAAACTTTACAATGTCTAAGGCTTCATCATGAGGAATACACAGCAAAATGCAACTGCTTTAAAAATCACTTAAGATAGAAAAGGTTGGGTTAGCTGTTCATTCAGTAAACATGCTACTCTGGCATGGCAACCCGAGGCTGTTTTACATTTAGACTACTGACTTGATGGTATACTTCTAAATGGGAATTAAAGAGTCATGAGTGGGCCAGGATAACTCAAGGAAAAGATGGCTTTACTGATAGCTGCTTGCCATAGTTCTATGAACTGATAAATGTAATTTATTTTTTGCCTTAATAATAAATATACCACTTTTTAAAAACATCACTATATAAATGTGTTCATGAAAGTTTCT
Organism: Cervus canadensis; assembly: GCF_019320065.1. Taxonomy (NCBI): domain Eukaryota; kingdom Metazoa; phylum Chordata; class Mammalia; order Artiodactyla; family Cervidae; genus Cervus; species Cervus canadensis. The sequence continues at coordinate 78,658,227 of NC_057387.1, read as the reverse complement.
TAGCTCTAGCCCTTAAAGAGCAAACACAGAATTTAAATTATTTCATTACTAACTATTACTAATTATACGTTACCTGTTTATAGCAGGTCTTTATAAGGCTAAAGACAAATCCCCTGTCCATAACAGACAACAGATCATTGAGAAAAAATGCAAGGCTTGTGTTGAGTCTCTCAACCATTTCTGTGTCCTGGGAAACAAAATTAAAAAACAGAAGTATGATAGTTTAATGTGTGCCTGAAAGATTGACTTAGTTTTAAAAACTAAGTTATCATTACCTTCTGAAATCGTGAAACTATATCACTAGCAATTGTGCTGACAAGAGCAGCAATGTCATCCATGAAACGTTCTGGAAAACGAGTCTTCCTTGGTGCATCAAGTTTATCATTAAAGTATAAATGATGCACCATGCTCTTTACCTGAAAACAGAAATAAGCCATTAGTTCAATTTCTTTTTTTAAAAAATTGAAATATAATTGTTTTACAATGCCATGTTAGTTTCTGCTGTACAAGGAAGTGAATCAGCTATGTGTAGATATATATCCCCTCTGTCTTGGACCTCCTCCCACCTCACTCCATCCCACCCAGCTAGGTCATCACAGAGCACCAAGCTGGGCTCCCTGTGCCATAGAGCAGTTCTTATGGGTGTAACTAGCAGTTACAGAACTCTAAACATTATGGTCATTTCTGTCAATATACCACATGATTTAATAGAAAGCTAAAATACTCTTAACTCCTCAAATATTATGAAAAAGTTCCCTAGAATAGTTTGTATGCTCTAAAGAAATATCAAACAACATACAACTCAATCTCTGTAACACCTTCATAAAACTATTCTATCAATGGGAAAAAAATTCTGGGCATGTCAACAGAAAAAAATTTTCATCCTTTAAAATTACTTTAAGTTAAATCTTTCTAAGACTCAGCAACTGTGCCATTCCATGTCCCCTGCAACTGGTAGCTTTGAGGGATCAGAAACCTTGACTGCCTATAGTATCTTTAGCACTTAGTATCCCTTGGCATATGGTGGGTGTACATTAAATATTGACGAATACATATTAAGAATGTAAGATAAAATGTTAGATAAAAATCAAAGTAATTTCAATTTACAAAATACTTTTAGATATAAATTCTTATCACAGTGTGTACAATAAAGAATTTTAAATTCAGAGAAATTAATGACAAGATTTTACAGTTGGTAAATAGTAGAAACAAGTCAAACTCTTCCATTTTGACTATCTTGTGTTTTAAGAAATCTGAACATATATGTAAGGCTATTAAAAAAAGGCAAATTAACTATTTTGATCTTGTATTAAAAGCACATGAATTATAATCTGATGTTTAGTCTCCGCGGGGGGGGGGAGGAATGTGTTGCCTGTCACTTACATATGGTCCCTGACTTATTTTTTTGCTGATTAGCAAATCTCAAGAAGAAATGTCTTTTTAAGGAAAAAAAAAAAACTTTTACTGAAGTATAGTTGATTTACAATGTTGTGTTAGTTTCTGGTTACAGCCAAATGATTTAGTTTTGTATACATTCTTTTTCATATTTTTTTCCATTATGGTTTACTTCAGGATACTGAATATAGTTCCCTGTGCTACACGGTGGGACTGTGTTATTCATCTACTTTATATATAGTAGTTTGTATCAGCTAATCAGAAACTCCTAGTTTATCCCTTTCCCATCCCCTTTCCTTTTTGGTAACTCTAAGTTTGTTTTCTACCTCTGACTCTGTTTAAGTTTTATAAATAAGTTGATTTGTAGCATATTTTAGATTCCACAAATAAGTGATATCATATGATATTTAACTTTCTGACTGACTTTATTTAGTATGGTAATCTCTAGGTACATCCATATTGCTGCACATGGCATTATTTAATTCTTCTTTATGGCTGACTAGTATTCTATTGTGTATCTATATCACGTCTTTCTCCATTCATCTGTGGAGGAACACTTAAGTTGCTTCCATGTCTTGGCTATTGTAAATAGGGCTGCTATGAACATCTGGGCAAATGTATCTTTTCAAATAAGAGTTTTCTCCAGATAACATGTCCAGAGATGAGATTGCTAGACCACAGGGCAACTCTAGTGTTAGTTTTTTAAGGAACCTTCATACTGTTTTTCATAGTGGCCACACCAAATTACATTCCCACCAACAGTGTAGGAGGGTTTCCTTTTCTCCACGCCCTCTCCAGCATTTATCACTTGTAGACTTTTTAATGACGGCCATTCTGACTGGTGTGAGATAACACCTCATGTAGTTTTAATTTGCAGAAGAAATGTCTTCTTATCCTCAATATAAGTAACATTCAATACTGAGAATGACTGCGGGTGGCACACTCTGGAAACTCCATTGTTTCTTTTCTCTCTTTTGTTCTTGTTTTGCTCTCCTTTGTTTCTTATTATTTTATGTAATTTTTTGGAAGAAAAAGTTTCACTTTTTCTTTCAGCTTTCTATAAATAGAGAGGAAGGGCCCAAGTGCCAGAATATCTGAGTCTGAATCAGAGGTTTGCTGTCCACAAGCTATGTGCACTTAAACAAGATCTTAATTTCTCTGTGCCTTGATAATCCCTAGTCCATAGGTCTGACCACACAGTGTGTGTATGTACACTGCTTTTATGTATATATGTGTTTATGTTGTGTGAATAAATATTTACAAAAATATTAATTTGTTTTTAATATCATTTACTGGATTAAGAAAAAATTATTGTTGTTTTTTATTGGCTGTAACCACCATTTCCCTACGAGCTTTCTAGCCAGAAAAGCAGTAGGTATCTATAAAGCTCTTATTACCTGGTATTGCCATTCTATACTAGTATGTTTGGACTAAGAGAGAACACATCACAGGTTAAAAAGATAGCTGGCTTCTCCAACTATTCCTAAAAACAGACTTAACATTAGCCTTATAACTCCATCTAAATAGTGCTGATTATCCACAGTGTTATTTAGAGAGATAGCAAACATAATTTTTCTTTGGAGGCATATGTAAAACCATAACATGGACAACAGAGAAAGATTTCTAGGACAGTAATGAGCCAACACAAAATTATTCAATAAGGAAAACAGTATTACAGAATGTGTTTAGTTCGCTCACCATTAACTCAAAAAAGAACCAGGCTTGTTGCAAAGCTGACTCCCGAACGCTGCCACTGCAAACAACCCACTGCAAAGCCAGCTCCTCATGAAAAAGCTATCCAGAAGTAAACCCAAAGTTATTATCAACGCCAGGTCTGCTGATAACACAAATCAAATAATAATGCAAATACAAATGGAGATATAATGAGAATAAGCAAAATAAGGCATGTGAACCATTCAACGATGCAGTGAGGACACCCATTAACGAAACGGCTATATATACATGTAAGACAGTGGCATGTTGAATAGCTGAAAAAATTACATGTTATCTTGCAGTAAAATGTAATTTTAAAAGGACAGGTGGGAAAGAGCCTCCTAAATTGTACCTGCAAACAGAAACTAGACCAAAAGCTCACAGCTACAATAAAATCTGGCTTTTGTCTTACATATATATTTCAACATATGCAAATACATTCATGAACTTTGCTGGTACAATTTAGGAAATACCTTTAAAAATTTAAACTTTGATATCAGCCATCAATTTTCAAGGTCTCAGGTATTTAAAGTCATTCTATTAAAACAGCAGAAATTTCCTGCCTTATAATGGATATGCATACAAAGCATTTGCAAAATAGTGTATATTATGAAAAAGGACTAACAAAACTGTGCATAAGGGAAGCAAATCAACATATCTTACTAAGAGTGATAATTTTTCTAACTCATCTTCCTTTCCCTGGAGATTTAAAACACAAAACAGAAGCAAGTTACAGAAACAGAATTAAGAGTTGATACAATTTTTTGGTACTAAAATTTGATGATCAAATTTAAGTCACTAAACTAAAAATATTCATCCACAAAGATATAAACATTATAGTAATGTAAAAGGGCCTGCAATGGAGAGGCATGCCCAAAAAGGCATCAGACAAGCAATGCTTGCTCAAAAACAATCCAATTATTTTAACATCTTGTCCTGGTTATGTAAAGAAACTTTACATATACTTAATTGTTGGAATTATTTTCCCCCTATATGAATTGTCTTCATATGAATCTACCTTTTTAGTTGGTAAGCGTCCCGTTAATGTTTGTAAGAAACTTGACGTCTCTGTGTGCGAAGACATACGATTACAACTTCGATCCATAGCCTATGGAGTGAAGATGAATGAATGACGAGATAACATTAAAGTCTGCTGTGAATGACTTTGCACCTCAAGGATTACATACAATTTTTTAAATAGAGCTTTACTGTGGTTTCAACAACCATCTATTTTATTGCTCATCCCATTTTCACCATTTAAGTTGCTTTAATGACAATGTATTAGAAGTATCAAAATGGCTTCTATATATTTTATCCTTAAAAGGTAAATATTTTAATGATTATATAAATTGAGAGTGCTGCAAAGAATGAAACTTTTATCTCTGTGATATACACACATGCATGTATCTAGTAAGAAAATGAAAAAAGTAAAAACATACTTCTCACTGATCTCAGACCAAAAAGAGAAATCAAGAATTTTATATTTAATTAAAAAAATTAAAAGTTTAGAATGGTTTCTTTTATGTTTCACTATCATCAAAAATTATGACTCAGATCTGCCATATACTATATTAAATATAAATCATTTATAATAGTAAATTTGCCATTAAATTTTTCCCTCAAGAATGAGAGGGAACATCTTCCTCGAAAGCCAGCACACAGGTGAGAAGTATATTTTGAGGAAACATGCAGTATTAGCTATCAAGCTACTAGACTTAAGTAAGCAAAATCTAGTACAAAGAGGTTACAACAAATTTCATACTTTGCAACACAGTACAGATTAAAACAGATTTTTGTTTCTGGTAATTAATCTTACAGTATGGGGATCATATACTGTTCATATTTAATTTCATCTTACAGTATGGGGGTCATATACTGTTCGTATTTAATTTCAGCTAATTAACAACATTTCTAGTCAGTGATTATGAAGAAAATGACAAGATAATAAGTGCTAAAGGAGAATGATACAATAGCTACACTTTAAACTGAAAGCAAATGAAAAACTGTCAGGTTTTTTCCACACAAAATTTTTTTAAAATTCTTCCTGAAGATGTGGTACCCCGAGGGTAGAAACTGTTATCAAAGCCATCAATTACGCAAGCAGCAGGCACTGAAACATCAATGGGGTGTACAAAGAGGGAAGGAGAAGGAGACAGGAAATAGGAAAGGAGAGTATTACTGGTACAACTGGTGGTATTCATGCATAGCAGTTGGAAAATGTGCTAAGTAAACAAAAAACACACTTTTTAATGATTAAAAAGCAAGCCACCAAAATCATAGTATATACTAAGAAGTAACGTTCTAAAGGGAAACATCAGCAGCCAAAAAAGAAACCTCTAACATAAACACCACCTGTGTTGATTCTGCACTTGGACTGGGGTTGGATCCCCATGGGGCAGCTTTTGGACCACCAGTGTTAACCCAGGAATTGGAGCGATCTAAACCCTAAGCATATAATAGAAAGCAGTTGGAAAGGAAAGAAATATTACATGTGGCATGCTATATTCTTAAAGAAATCCAGACTTTCCAATGCAAACATGTTTTTAATTAGTACTGTTAAAGCAACCAAAATTTTTAGGCATCTATAGAATATTAGTTCATCAAAACCATCTTATTACATAGTAATTTTTTTAAAATCATGAAGAAAATTAAGCATGGTAATTATTGGTAATTTCTCTTTACATAAAAGGATCAACTTCAACTATCAACAAAGTTCCCACAGCAACCATCCTCCCCAAACTCTCTTTAAAGATGGTATAAGCTAGCAACAATTAATTTCCTCTAAATCTAACTGATCTAAATCTAACATTCCCTTCTTGTCTAAAAAACTTTAAATTTTACTCCATCTGTCATCAACTGAAAACAACTGTGTAGCAATACTTCATAACTGTATTTGAACTTGCCTCCTCTTTTACTCTTTTAGGGACCAATAAGAAAAATTAGGCAAAAATTAAGAAAGAAAAAAAGATGCCCAATATATGCTCCTTCCTAAAAATGATGGTAGATTTGGAGTTGTGTGTTCAGTCTTATTGTGCTTGTTGAAAGTAAACATAATCAGCTAGTATTTTATACAAAACTGTAAGGGCTGTCTGTAAGATTTGTATCTTCATCATCACTATCATCAATTTGAAATTAATTTTAATATCTATGACCACAAGTGAATTATGTCTATCGTCTCTGAAAGAGGTTATTATGATCCTAGGTAAAGGGAACTGGATGGCATCATCGACTCAATGAACATGAGTCTGAGCAAACTCTGGGAGATGGTGAAGGACAGGGAAGCCTGGAGTGCTGCAGTCCATGGGGTCGCAAAGAGTCGGACACGACTGAGCGACCGAACAACAAATAGGGAACTGGGACTTTACTTCAGTTTCTTAAATCTGATCAATCAATTTGAATTATAAAATTCAGATTCTGGGCCCTCCCCCCTTCCCCCCAGAAATCCTGATTCCATAATCTGGGCTGGGCCCTGGAAATCTGCTAACAGAACTGAACAAAAGTTATAGGGGATTTTTAGAGGACTGCTGGAGCCAGCACAAGCCAAGCCGAGTCAGGCGGTCAGGGCTGAGGATGAGCCCAGACGGACAGCACAGGGACACGTGAAAGAAAACCGAGAGTAAGCAACGGTGATGGGCCCTGTGCAGACACTGGTATCACCTGGGAAGGTTAACGACAACCACCACAACAAATGTGCAGGGCCCTACCTCTGAGCAGTTAAATAAGAATCTTAATGCACAGTGAGGCCTATGCATTAATATTACAGGAAGGAGGAGAGTGAAGGAAGAGGGAGGGGGAGAGGGGAGGGGAGGAAGGAAGGGGACGGGGAGGAGGGAAAACAAACTACTAGCTCTCAAAGGCTTACGCTTATAAGGGGAATATTTCCCCTGCTTTTTCTATTTTTTTCCAAAAATACAGAGAAGTTGACATGATGATACAGTAACTACCTATTTCCCCTCATTTTTGACACTGAATGTGTAAGATGAGAGTTAAAGCTGAAATGTAGGTTCTGCTGCTGCTAAGTCGCTTCACTCGTGTCGACTCTGTGCGACCCCACAGACGGCAGCCCACTATGCTCCTTTGTCCCTGGGATTCTCCAGGCAAGCTTACTAATCGCAAAATCTAAGGTAAATTACCTAATCTCTTTTTCAGTTTCTTAGCTACAAAACAGGAATAATAATGTGTCTCCTTCAGATTGTAAAGATCAAATTAAATAATGGAAGTAAATCACTGAATGTAATGCCTCAAATATAGTAAATTCTTAAAAAAGTTTTAATAAAAACTTGCCCTAATGTTTTTAATGCTTCCTAGCAAAGTAAATTGGGCAATATTCAAACACTATAGAATTATTTAATCAGTAGGTTTGTTTAAAATAAAACACCCCATTTATAAGGTTTTAATACAGACTTCTCAGAACCTCATTATATTATTTCAAATAAAAGCAAATCGGCACACAGTATGCTTTTCAGGTAAGTTAAAACAAAAACTTTCAGTCTCTCAAATTATGTCACTACCTATGCCACAAAAATAACAAAAGATTATTTTAAATATTATTTAATAACAAAAACATTGTTTTTAATATTATTTTAATAACAGAAAAACAACTGTGCTCTCCCTACCACAAATTTCTACAAAAAGAAAAACAGTAACTTTGCTGTACACAGGTTTACTTTTTAAGCTCTTGCTTAACAATTTCCTTTAAGACATGTGCTAGTAAGTAATGTGAGAATAAACAATAACCCTGTCTGTACCGTTAATTATATATTATGTTCACAGTATTGAGACTCTGAACAGTTATAATCACATCAAGTCAAAGCTAACTGTTTAAAGAAAACTGGTAGCCAATTTATTTGTAAAGCAAAATATTTCCATAATTTAAATGTCATAAAGCTAAGAATTATATAGAACAGCCCTCAGTTAAGCAAATTCATCACTGGTATTTACAAATACAGTAACTATATTTATGGATCTCCAGTAGCAGAAGAGATTAACCAAATGTGTGTGCATGTGCATGAAAGTGTTTTTGCTCTGTTTTTGCCAAATCTCTGTAATCTTATTGTTTTGTCCCTTAGATGCAGACAGGCTCCTTCCCTGAACAAGTCAATTTCACTTGCCATCAATACTCATGTTTTAATACAAAGATTTGGTTTCACACCCACAAACCCTCAGCATAGTTGGTTTAGTAAGCTATGCACACAGTGAGCTCTCAATGTTTGAAAAATAAATGAAAAAATAGGAGACAATACATTAGAAAGAAACTAATCATCAATGGAAAACTGCTCTGGAATTTGACTAAAAGCAATGAAGTTCAAACCCGATGTAACCATGTATTAGTACTTACATAACTAACTGTGAAAAGAACACTGCTAGGATAAAGATCAGTCATGGCAGAATAATTATGAAAAGTCTCACAAGTATGGTTTTATAGCCACTAGAGTAACAAAAGCCTGTTTATAGTATTTTTTAATTTTAGTAGTTTCACATTTTGTATTAGGAAATGAAGTCTAACTGAAATGTTCATAAAACTAAATTTCTTAAAATCTTTAAGTATTTAATTAATCTTGCTAGCCAGGAGGCAAACAAAAGCATAATTCTTTTTTTTTTTTTAAGTTGCTTACTCTTGGTAGAGATACTCAATGCTTACTAACATTCTTTCATTGGATAAATATCTTTTGAGCACCTTCCATAGGCTGGACATTATAGCTACTTTAGATACATCAGTGAAGAAGTATCTCTGCCTTCATGGAGTTATATTCTAATCAAGGGAGACAAACACTGAAAATAAACATAATAGGTAACTAATTTATATTTGTTATATTAAAGGTAGTCAATGTTATCAGTCAAAGAAACAGAGTAAGGGGATGAGAAATCCCTGGCACAAGGCTGAGGAGAAAGACACATTTGGACACTTAAGTAAGCTGGTCAGAGAAGACCCCGTGGAGAAGGCAGTCCTTTGTGTAAAGACTTAGGGAAGTAGAGGAGTTAGTCACAGGATCTGGCTCAGAGAAATGATGTAATCCAACAACTTTTGTTTGTGATTCAAGCTTTTAAAGTAGCATCCTGGCTGCTACTGTGTGAAGTGAGTACAGGCTGAAAGCACAGAAACCATCTTTAGGGCTATTACATTAATTCAGGAAGAGATGACGGTAATTCAGACCAAATGGTAGCATTAGAGGTGACAGGAAGTGGCTCTACTTTTAACATATGCAAATCTGAACAAAGGGGTTTTTAAAATGCAGCTGAGTTTAGAATTCCAGAGAGAGATTTGTACTTGAAAAGTTATTTTTGTTAACTATCACAATGAAGTGATACTTAAAACAACTGGACTTCATAAGATCACCAAGTTGGGGAGCGAAGAGAGAAAAGAAAACAAGACAAGAGGACGAGAAATAAGGACAGAAACCTGGGGCACTTCCAAATTAAGAGATCAGAAAAAAAAAAATCTATGAAGGAGACTAAGCAGGTCTAATAAGAAAAGATGAAAATCAAGAGAGGGGAGTGCCCTACAAACCAATTAAATAGAATAAATCAACGAAAGCTGCCGTAAGAGAGTGGCTCAGTGGCTTCCCCAGTAGCTCAGCTGGTAAAGAATCTGCCTGCAATGCAGGAGACCCCAGTTTGATTCCTGGGCTGGGAAGATCCCCTGGAGAAGGGATAGACTCCCACTCCAGCACTCATGGGCTTCCCTGGTGGCTCAGACGGTAAAGAAACCACCTGCAATGCAGAAGACCTGGGCTGGGAAGATGCCCTGGAGGAGGGCATGGCAACCCACTCCAGTATTCTTGCCTGGAAAATCGCACGGACAGAAGAGCCTAGGAGGCTACAGCCATGGGATCACAGAGTCGGACACATGTGAGCAACGGAGCACACATACACATACACATAGGTAAAGTAAGTCAAGTGTTGAGGCTTAGCCATCAGATTTAAGAACATGGAGTGCCTGGAGAGCCCTGAGAGCATTCAAAGGGCAGTATGCACGGAAGATCAAAGAAATATTTGAAATAGGGTAATGGGAGTTAAGGGCTTCCCTGGAGACTCAGTGGTAAGGAACCCACCTGCCAATGCACTTGACACAGGTTCTATCTCTGGGTGGGGAGGATCCCCTGAGGGAAGGAAATGGCAACCCACTCCAGTATTCTTGTCTGGGGAGTCTCATGGAGAGAGGAGCCTGGTGGACTGATGTACATGGGGTTGCAGAAGAGTTGGATATGACTCAACAACTAAACAACAACAAACAAATGGGAATTAAAGAACAAGAGTAAAAGAACTGGAGATAGCTAGTATAGAAAACTCTTTTAAGGAATTCTACTATAAAAGGTAGAAGAGAAATGGTGAAGAAGTTACTAGAAGAAATACTAGAGAAAAAAATTTTTTAATGGGAGAAATAATAGCATGCCTGTATGTGGATGGGATGATTTAGTAGATGGGGAGAAACTGAAGATGTAGGAGAGAGATAAACACTGTTGGAATGAGGATCCTGAGTAGGTGAAAGGGAATGGAAGGTTGTATACAAACAGAGGGAATGGACTTAAAGAAATGGGCAGGTCATCTGTAACAGAGATATTAGTAGTAGGTAGTAGTAGATGGTAGTGGTTAAGGAGATGTGATAGTCAAAGGTTAAAAAAGTTTTCCTCTAATGACCTCAATTTTGTTAATGAAGTAGGAGATAAAGCGAGAAGGACTGGTGGGGAGCTGTTAGAGGATCTGAGGTACAAAAGAAGGCATGTAACCTTTTTCTGGGACAATGGGAAAGTAAATGGAATAAAGAAATATACCACAATTGCTTGACAGCATTAAGGGTTCTCTTGAGGTTCATGGCCTTTAATTTCAAATGAGACCAGTCATCATGGCATTTCTCAAATCATGTTTAGCAGCATAGGCAGTCAACGAAATTCAACTGCAGTTTGAGGTTTGTATAAGCAAGTAAAATGAAATGAGAGGAAGATAAGGGAACTGAGGTCTGTTTATAAAGGTAATAATTATAATGACTGCTCATGGAATTTAAGCTGCTAAATTGGATGAAAGAACATTAACAGGGTGAGGTACAGTAAAAATATCTTACCATAAGTGACTGGATGTTGCAGAGTAATTGTTGGAGTTGGGGTACTAGACAGAAAAATATGAGCTAATGATTAGAGAACAAGATGCATGAAATTGAGATTATGAGGATTAAAGTTATTCATCATGACAAGACCGAGGGTACAACCAAGGCTAAGGTAGCACAAGAGACAAAAGTCATTAAAGAAGAATTTCTTGAATTTCCAAGTCAACAGAATCAGAGTAAATGAAGAGTAGTATAAATAAACTTCAGATTCCTTATAATTTTCCAATGAGATAAAAGTTATACACCATTATTATTAGGGATTATGACTAAAGGGTAGGCCAAAATGAAGGTAGCTATAAAAAATTTTGTAATAAAATAAAAGAACACAGAAAAAAACATTTAAATAAAATTTGATTAGGACAACACTATACTGTCATAAGACAAAGTCTCGTCTTATAATGGCTTTCTCAGAAGTTTCCATATATCATAATATCAGAAGCAAGTTTATAACCTTATTATGTCCCATTTTATGAACCACTTGAAAAAAGGCAAATAATCATTCCAATATATATACATCTTTGTTCTAAATCGTGATGTTATAATGTATCAAACACATCATATTAAAGGAAAACACTAGAATTATGCTAAATCTTATAGAAATTAAAAGGTGTTTCGAAAGTAGAACCTTGAGGAAAATGGCGTCTATAGCGCTTTAACAGGAAAACCTCTTATAATTCACAAACGAAATTCATTCTACTGAAGAACTGTACTTACAGTAAATTATGCTATGTGTTACTTCTATTACAGTGAGAAAAGATCAAGAATGAAGACAAGGATGAAAAACCTTTTCCTAGACATGGAAAGATATGTGTGGGGAGAAAAGCTTTCTCTTTAGCAACTAGGAATTGTTACTCTGCAGGACTGATGTAAATACATCTGTACAACACAAAAAGTAAAAGTTTGTTTAATTAGAGTAACATCTATTTGGATCTTTAAGTTATTGAAATTCACATTTATTTTTTAAATTAAAAAGCTACAAAATATTCTTTTCACTTTCTCACAGACAAGAAATTACTTTAAAAATATATTTTTGGTCTGTGAGGAAGTACTTTAAAATTACTTAAAAGGCACTTTAAAATGAGCAATGATAAAGTTTATTAGAAATTTCTGAATGCAAATTTCTGTAACTATGAAGAGATTTTAGTAATTCTGATGTGTTTGGTCAATATCCAAGTATTTCACATAACAAACAAGCTCAGATCATTTTTTTTTTTTAAAGTCTATTATAGCTCAGACTAAGAGTTAAACACAGACCGCAGAACATTTACTAATTCTTTCTCATATCATAAACAAGAGACTAAATGCCAAAGAAAAGTTGGCTATGATTCTATTAACAATGGTGCTTTCCTCCTTTCCAATAGCAAAAAATATACTTAAGATGGTTTGGTCAAAACACAACATAATATGATTACTTGGCCTCAATCTTACTGCTCTTTTTTCCACTTTAAGTTTTAAACTGAGTTATTTTTTTACATTAATTATAGTAAGGCAATGACTACTTGTTCCTTAAGTATATGTGAGGGGGAGGTAATAAGGATAGATGCTTAAATAAAATATGGCTGGATCTTATACTGGCCAATCTCTCCCTTGTTGTCTGGAATAATCATTAACCATGATTAACTAAATCACATTTTCCTAATCCTGGAGCATCTTACTTAGTTTTCCATGTGAAATATAGCTCTATTACCAATTAATTGTTAATCATTATTTTTGATATTTTTAGAGAAGGGAGACTCATATTTCAAGTCAATAATATGGTCCCACTGGACAGTAGTCACAGGTCTCTTAACCCTGTAGAACACCAATATAACCATTTCTCACATGATGATCAGACAGACAACGAGTTGTATGTGACTAGTCATTAGGGACAAATTTTGAATTTGGCAAATTTTCTTAAGCATAGTGCACAAACTAGTTTGTAATAGCAAGCATATTAATAGAAACATCACTTATGTGTTCACTGATAGAATAGAAACATAAAGTTTATTACTAATTCATATATATTTAAAAATTCTTATTACTAACTCAGATACATTTTAAGAATAAAGTACAACTGAATATTTCTCATTTGTTCATGAACTGAAAACCAAATTTATAGATGTATATCTTCAGTTTACCTTACTGCCGATGATTGACCGTACTTCATCATCTGGGGATGTGGGAGTTCCAGATATATCTGGATTACTATTACTAAGGCTCCGAGAACGATTTAAATTAAGGCTTGCAGGTCTCACAGCAGATCTAGCCATTGTGGCATAATGCACTGATCCTCCCAAACCCCCAGGACCTGGAGTTGTATATAAAATAGCACATAATTAAACAAACAGTTAATCAGGAAAGAACCTGAAAAAGTCTCTTCCACTTTAAAAAATTCCATAAAGATCATAAATTGCTTTTATTTCTAAATGAAAATAATAGAAACAAGAAAACCACTCCAGACCTCCTGAGAGCTATACAAAGATAATTTTTTTACAGCAGCTGACAAAACCCTGTGAATTATAAACACAACCATTGTCTCTTCAATGTTTATACATTCTATATTACATTTAGAATAAAAATCAACAGTAAAAAGAAACAAACACAAACGTCATTTCACTTATATATGAGGGCATCTAGGACCCAAAGTCCTCCAGCTAACATCTTATCCTTTTTTCCCACCCCCTCCTGCTCTGCCCCTTGACACACCATCCCTAAGAGGGAGACTCAGTTTACTGCCAGTATCTCTTAAATGAAACTATGGCTATATCTCTGTCTTTATCAGTGATAATTTTAACTATAACAAAACAGCATCTTTATAACATACATACATAAATATATATAAACATAATTCTCCAAAGAGCCCACGTTATACAAAAAAAGAAAAGAACCCCTTTTCTGTCTGAAATCAAGCCTGATACCATCATTCAACCAGGATCTATGAGTACCCAACAACTGTAACTCCATTTCTTATTCAATGAAATCTTTCTAAGTGTCATATTTGCAAATGACATATACTTGTCAACTAATTAATTTATAGTCTTCAGGTCAGCATGTGAAAAAGACATTTTGCAAAATCTGTGAAATTCCAATAGTGTACTAAATGAAACAGTAAATGGAGCAGCATTACATATAGTCCATAATCACTTATATACTCAGAGACAAATTTAGAAATTAAGACAGGAAACAATGAACAAGATTACGAGAGTCAATCAGTTCTCTTTTTGCAATTAATTAAATGCACTATAACTTAGATTATTATTAGACCTAGTTTTCCGAGTGAATGTCAGAATTTCTTGTCATCCTTATTTATGTTAACACTGACAATAGCTGAAAAAGGGCACTTACCATTTTCACTTAGTGATGAATGATGACTTTTACAGACAAATATGTAAACAGGTTGAAAAGTATGCACAACATAATCATTAACCAATTAACTAAACAACTAAAGGGTGATTCAAACACTCAGATATCCCCCTACCACCAACTATCACCAATGTCATAAAAAACACAAGTAAGTGACTACTTTGGGCTCTAGTATCCAGAAAGGCTATATTATTTTATTGACCATGAAGAGATCAGAACTTTTCTAGAGGATCATCCTTTATATCACTGTAGGTTTCACAAGGTTATCAGGAAACTACTGAGCCACCATATTTCTTCTTTAATGTCCAAAAACACTCTGAATGACAAATGTAACATTCTATTTACCTTAACAGGAAATGAGAAATGCTTCTAGAAACAGAAGTTATTTTCAAGGTTCATTTTCAAAAATTAATTCAACTAAGATCTCCCCAATTCAAATTAAAGGAAGCTGTACAAATAATGATGCTTTAAAATGTAACCTATTTATCCCTTTAACTCCGGTAGCGAGCATAGTCCATGGCACTCAGCAGGCATTCAACAAATGTTTGTTGTTGAATAAACGCATCACACTATGCACTTCAAGATGATTTCAATCCTGCTTATAAACAATAAACACATAATCTATGCAAGATAGTTTCATAGTAAAAAAGAATAAAATACCTGGTGATGGTGAATTAGGGTAAGTATTTGGCAACCGAAAAACATAATAGATATATGATGCTAGAAGGCTGTTTCTGCCATGCTGGTCATGATTTCCTTCCAAGTTTTTATGAAGCCGATTTATAATTGATGCCATAGCTTCAAATGATGCTTGACCTAGATTAACTTTTAAGAAGGAAGAAAATATTTTTTGCACTAACATTTTTAGACTGTAAGTTATAAAAACATCAAGGTTTTACCTCCACTGTATACATTAATGACTACACACAGTAAGTGTTCAAGATTATATTTGACATTAATTATGATATTAACTGGGTCAAAAATATTTCTCACGACAAAATGAGAAAAATGTAATTTTACTAATTTTACAGGAAAATTACCTGGTTTTGCTTACTCCAAAAAAAAAAAAAATCATCAAACAGGTACCCACCATTTTGTAAAATAATACAAAGTATATGATAAGAAAAAAATCTATTCTGTTAGAACCTTTGAGAAGTAACTTCTCATTTTAAAGATGACACTGAGAAACTAAGTATCATACATTAAGCACATTACTTTTGATTAAAAAATAAAAATTAACAATAAAAGTGGATTATGAAAATATTAACACGAATAGAACTGATAAGCTACTTAACTGAAAACAGTATCTGTAAAAGGATTAGAAGGACAAAAGGGTAGAAAACCAGGATGAGGTAAGACCACTGCACATTAAATGCCAGGCTAAGTGATACCTACTCAGCCATGCAAGTCAGTATATAACAAGAAATTTGCAAAAACTGGAAAATTCTGATAGCACAGTGAATAAATGGATAACCTAAACAGCCATTTTGAGCAACAGAGCCTCACATTTTATGATTTATTTCATCAAGACAGGAATTTATGAACAGATAATGAGGCCAATTAAGTTTTCCTAAAAGTGGAATAATCAGATGGAGTGGTCATTTAGGAAGATTAATCTATAAATACTGTACTACAAGAGAGACTAGAGAAACAAGAGAGACAGAGAAACCTAAGCAGGCTTTAGAAATCCTACCTGTGTTCCTGGATGACTCCTTTTCCTTATTGTAGCTATTTTGGAGGAGGGTATGGCAACCTACTCCAGTATTCCTGCCTGGAGAATCCTCATGGACAGAGGAGCCTGGCGGGCTACAGTCCACGGGGTCGCAAAGAGTCGGACACGACTAAGCGACTAAGCACTGCACTTCGTAGCTATTACAAACCATCCTTCTCAAAACTAGGTCCACTTCACTTCCTTCTCAGCAAATCTTGTTTTTATGTCATACTAGAAATTTATAAAGCATGGAAGTCCTGAAGTTTTTACTATAAATGTATTAGAATCTAAAACAATTTTTAGTTCCTTTCCAAAGGAAGCAGTGCCTGTCTCCAAAGTAAGAATGATCTAGCCACCTTCATTTTTTACTTGTACATTTTTACAAGCATGCTTCACTAATTGAACCCTTGTGCACCTCTATACAGATTCTCAAAGCATATGAATCCTTGACCAAAATTATTCTTGCTAATTTCACCAGTGAACATTTCTTCAGAATAGTAAGAAAGAGTGGGACTTGGAGTCAGTTGCTTGGGTGTGAATCCTTGGGCAAGTTTTTAAGCATATGCTCACCATTTATGAAATCATGAAATTTATACCTATATCTAGAGTTGTAAGGATTTCATACACTAAAATAAATAAAGTATGCTGTGCTTAGTCACTCAGTCATGTCTGACTCTTTGCAACCCCACGGACTGTAGCCCGTCAGGCTCCTCTGTCCATGGGGATTCTCCAGGCCCGAATACTGGAGAGGGTAGCCTTTCCCTTCTCCAGGGGAATTTTCCCAACCCAGGGATAGAACCCAGGTCTCCCACATTGCAGGTGGTTCTTCTACCAGCTTAGCCACAAGGAAAGCCCTTGTACACTATACACATACTGTTTCATCTCCCAGGGCTAATTATTTACCTGTCAGACTCTTACTCATCTTTAAATGCTCAACCTAAAATTACCTCTACTTACAAGTCACCATAAAAACATCTCAAGGAGTTGAATACTCCTCTCCTTTGTGACACCTCTTAATTCAAAATTTCTATAACAAGTTACCTGAAATTTCTTACAAGCTCAACTACTTTGCAGGATTTGGGTGGACACTGTTAGCAAAAGTAAAGGAATAATCTTGGGGAAAAGGCAGGAAACAAGAGTATTTTTCCTTCCAGAACAAGTTACAAGAAAAGGAAGATAGAGATTTTGAGTTACTGAAGAAAATATCAACTATAGTATATAGAGGATTGCAAATGGGTGAAAATATATATTATAAATCCTGTACACAAACACAAACGATCTATCTGTTGCATGTTTTTTTAACTAGTCTATGAGATCCATAAAATCAGGAACCATGCCTTGGTCAGTGCCCATCAGTGTATAGTACATATTAAGTGCCTAATAAATATTTGATGAGTGAATAAATATTTGTTTTCATAATCTGAATAGAGGTCTATATGGCACACTTTAAAGAAACAAAGAAAGTTATTATTTTCCAGCATTAGAAACAACTAAGTAACAACCCTCCCCAGCCCCCGCCCAAATCAAACACAGTCCTTACAGAGATAGCAAATAGGAATCATGGTTCTATTTCTGTAAAAGCTAGACAGGTCAAATGATAAATTTCATGATTCCCTAAACATAGGTAAATTACCTATTTGGCCAGCAATGACAGGAGGTCTAACAACTAAAAGTATCAGTTTATCAAGCAGGAGATGAAGAAATCGGACCACTGGTTCCAACTGAGATGAATTCAATGCTGAAATACTGCTCTTCAATTCGTTTTCTAAATTATTTTCCATGATTCGCATGTCTCCAATTCGGACTGGGAACATGTGTTCATCCAGAGCATTTACCAGAGCAAAAAACTTATCAAGATAAGGATCCTAAAACAAAGAAGGAACAGAGGCACTAAAAAATCTTAGCTTTGTAAATACTCCTAACTATGGACCCCTGGTATCTCATATTAATTGATAACACAAAAGAGTACATATTAGTATACACATTGTTTCCAATTACACAGTATTCTATTCTCATCTGTTATTATAATGTAGCTACTTCAAATACTACTGATTACTCAAAAAAAAAAAAATCTATTGATATCAGGATTTTTTTCCAGTGTGAGTCTGCCTTATTGTTTTAGAGCTCATTATTATGGTGGGTGTGTTAGTAACCTACCTGTGCCCATTATTAATTTATTACCTCTTAGCTCCATCCAACCCCTCCGCCCATCTTTTCCACATTTTGCAATCCTGGACCTAGACTCTTCAAACTACATTTGTCCTTTGTCAGCTGGCTTGTGTTAGGCTCTGACAACAGAGGGTACGGGAAACAGTCTTGCCAGGCTTGAGGAGTTGGAAGGGAATCTTCTTCTCCCTGTTTGCTTTCCTGATGGCGGCGAGTGGATGCACAAGCTATGGCTCAGAGGCGAGGGCTGTGGGCAGCAGGTGCCCTCCATCCAGTCTCCTCCACACCACCGCCCAGCAGGCGCAGTGGACTGGCAGCGGCGTCCCTCTTCAGGGGTCTGACTCTCACCCTTCAATCTTCCTCTAGTCTCCAAGTTCCCTCCTCCCTCGTCACTCTCTAACTGCTCTCTGTTACAGATTCTCTTTTAACCCAGTAATGGAGTGAGTCACCTTTAACCTGGTTAACAACTATTTATTTACAGATCTTCTCCATCCCATTATTGGCAGTTTCCATCTCCTGACTAAATCCTAACTGCTGTTCTCTAACCTTCCGCACTGACAGAATCACAGTCTTTACTTAAAGCAGTAATGTGCCTGCTCTTTGAGCTTTCTTCATATCTATTAGATGACCACATGCTATCACTGTGACCAATGAGATGTGAGAAAAGTCTACTAAAACTCCAGAGAGACTTTTAGTTAGTTAGCAATGAAAACAAACTTTAAGAAAAGGCAGTAATGCTAAACAGCTTTACATTTATAATCTTAATACTATTTTAATTTGATATGTTTTAAATGAATAAAAATAATTCTATTGAACTCTGTATATAAATTTTGGTCAATTTCAAAGAGATACAAATGAAGTTACAAAACATCATCAAACACACTTACTGTCTTTAATTGAGTCTTAAAAAAGATTATAATACATGATGCAATTATATTACATAGCTGTAAAATTTATAAACTTTTGAGTTTCAGTCATATCTGAGACTGTCAGGATGCTACACATTACACCCTCTCAGGCTATTCTTCCTGTACTTCTATAGGTTCAAAATCATCTATATGAAACATTTTGCCCGAAATCCTTCTTTGTTACATTAAAGACAACACATGTATCTGCCTCCCTAAAAACAAAGTCTGAAGTAAAAGATACATCACCAACACTAAAAAAAGAGAAAACTAACAATGATTATATATTTCAAAGCAAAAATGAAAAATAACGTGTTTGTACCCTTAAGAAGATATGTGATACTAAAAATAATTTTATTACGGGAAGGAATGTGTTTCAACAGCATACTATAATGCTAACGTTCTCATTATCAGAAGAGTAAGTTCTATAGGAAACACAAAAACACAGGAAGTATCTAGTAACAGAAAAGTAAAAACTCCACTGGAGCATTTTTTTACTGGGATCTACCTGTGGAAAGCTAAATAAAACATATATACTATCTTTTCTGCTGCTGTTCTAAAATATAATATACAGACACTCTGTCTTCTTACTTTTCTCTATCTCACTGTGCAGAGAAGAGTTAACATAGCAAGCTTAAGACTGCTATCATTTCAAAGGTCTGATTTCAAGGCTGGCCCTTGGCTGGTAATAGCAACTTGGATATTAGGAGGATTTCCATTGACAGGCGAATGCTCACTACACCTAAACTGTTTGTGCAAGCAATATAGTTTATGCTTAATACCTGCTTTCATTCTATGAATCTAGTATTTTGGCATGTGTTAGGCAGTGGGTGTCTACAAGACAAGCCTATGGTAAAAATTTTGGGAACTGAGCTTCCCTGGTAGACATTTCAAATATGCTGTTTCAACTCGCCCTGTGTGACTCCACTAGGAGAAAACTCTTGAAAGCCTGTGTCCTATTTCCTCCAGACTGAACCTCTTTCCCCTTATCTGATTTTGCTTTATGTCTTTCACTAAATAAATCATAGCTATGAATATACTCTCCTGAGTCCTGTGAGTTCTGCTAGAAAATCACAGAAGTTGAAGGTAGCCTTGGAAACCTCCGCATACCCTTTCAAGTTGGAGAACCCACATATTCTATTTTAAACATCCACCTCTTCTCATTCTACATTTTCTCCCTGGAAAATCATATTCACTAGTACAGTTTCAGCTATCCCATTTATTCTGTTACCTCCCAATCCTAAACTCATTCATCACAAGTGCCTACAGGACATCTTCATCTGAAGTGCACAGGCACTTCAAACTCAAAATTAAACTCCTATGGTCCCATAATTTCACTCCCTTGGTATGCTCCTAAATTTACTTCTCTCATGTTTACTTTTAAGTTAGAAATCACCATCCACCCTAAATTCTGTGGCATTTAAGGTCGTTCATAATCTTTTATCAGCCTGGTCTTCTATGTCCATGTATAATGATTTTCCACGCACTTTACATTGCATTCACAACAGATGACCTGCCCTTGCTTTATTTATTTATTGTTGGCCACACTGGGTCTTCACTGCTGTGTACACACTTTCTCTAGCTTGGCGAGAGGGGGCTGCTCTTTGTTCTGCTGCACGGGCTTCTCATTGCAGAGGCTTCTCTTGCTGCTCAGCCAGGCTCTGGGTGCACGGGCTTCAGTAGCTGTGGCACCCCAGCTTAGTTGGCAGGTGGAATCTTCCCACCAGGGACCCAACTGTGTCCCCTGCACTGGCAGGAAGATTCTTATCCACTGTGCCACCAGGGAAGTCCTCCACTTGCTTTTCATCAACTGCACTGTCTACCTTCTCTTCTATGTATGATAAATATCTACTCACCAATGCAGCAACTCAGTTCCCAGCAAAACTGACAACTGTCTGTACTTGAAAAAATTTAGTTCATGTATCTAACATAATACTAGCTTTACTGTATTATAATTATTTTTGCATTTCCCTCTATTTCACTGTAAAGTCCTTGAAAGGAAGGCTCACTCTTTCATAGGTAACAACACCCCTGACCACATGGAGCTTACAATGTAATGGGAGAAAGAACATAAACAAAGGATGTGAATGTATATATATGCACAGGGAAAGAGAGAGAGAGAAAGGTGAGACAAAGCAAAAGCACAAGAGCATGCCAGTGAAAATAACAAGCAGTAATGAGTGCAGTGTAAGACGATCCAGAGTGATGGAGCTGCTATGTTTAAGAGTCACATGCAAAGGCTTCTCTTTATGAAGAGAAGTCAAATGAATGTCAGAGGAAAAGCATTCCAGTTACAGAATGAGTAAATACAAAGGCTTTGAGAAGACCTTCGCACATTCCAGAGATACAGAGAAAAATATGGAGATCCCCAAGGACCTTTTCCATTTGAAGTACCTAAGTCTATGAGAAATAAAATGAGCTGGAAAATAGTTTTTCAACTCTAATTATCCTGCTATGTTCTAGAAACTTAAGGAAAAAAAAATCACTTAATTGTTCAAAATGAAGTCAATAATATTCTGAAAAGGAAAATACTTGCTTTTGTTGACATTAAATGATATTTTATTGATTCCTTTAAAAAGTTACTTCTAAACCTATACATTTCAAACTGATACATAGTTTCAAATGTCATAACAGAAAAAACTGATTTAAGTTCAATTCATGTAAGTGAAATGTGATCATAAAAATTATTAAAACATCACTTACTTGTGTATGGATAGATGAAACAGCAACAACTTCAACATTAAAAACACCTTTGTGATTATCTACCCATTTCATGCCAGGTAGGGGAACCTATAAGACATTGAATACAATGATCACAGATGTTTAAGTTGATTATGAATGCTGAAACAACTACGAATTATGAAACAAAAATTACAATATCTCAATAAGAAAAAATACTATGGAAATATATTTTATCCACTACAAACAAATGTAAAACTTATATTTTGTTCTTATTACAAAATCAATGTTTCCTGCAAGAGAAGTAAAAGACTCAAGGAGCAAAAAGCAGAAAATATGCCTTCAAAATTCTAGCTTCCTAGAAACATATCCCTTTATATCATTCCAAATCTTCCCTACACATATATATTTTTATATACACCCTCACATAGGTGATATCAAACATATTATTTTGAAACCTGCTTTTTGCCTATCACATTGTGAATCTCTTTTAATGCCAATAAACTCACAACTATAATATCTTATTGGTTTATAATATCCTATTTTCTTTATATTAAACACTCCTATATTTTAATTTGGCTTTAAAATATTCATAAGCAACAGAAGTCTGTTGTTTTAAGGATTAGGAAACATTTTCTTCTGACATAAATTGCTCAGAGTGTTAATTAAAATATCACAAAAAATTATTTTTAAAAGACAGTACATCAGTTATATCTATTCTTCCTGATAAGTACAGCTAAAAACCCTGAACATGATACTTGAAAAAAGAAACATAGAGAATGAAAGGGGAGAGAAGGAGGCAGATATGCTAGGGACCTCAGGATCAAAGGAACTATAAGGCAGGTTTTCCTGAGTTTTATTTTTCTCTCATGTATCCTGGACTAGTTTGCTAGAGAAGCTGGTAATCCAGAAATGCTAAAAGGAAAAGACAAAAAGTCTGCTCCCTCTAGCCAAACCCAACAATTGCCCTAATCTGGCCAAAGCCAAGAAAACAAACCGCAGCCCCATCCCACCTCCATGTCTGACTCTTTGCAACGCTATGGACTACAGTCCAACAGTCTCCTTTGTCCATGGGATTCTCCCGGCAAGAATACTAGAATGGGTTGCCATGCCCGCTTCCAGGGGATCTTCCTGACCCAAGGATCAAACCCACATCTTTCATGTTTCCTGTATTGGCAAGTGGGTTCTTTACCATTAGCACCACCTGGGAAGCCCCATGCAGAGTGGGGAGTGTGAATCTTTACCTCCACCTGGCAATAGGACTTCTCACTATTGCTAAAACACAGACTAACATAAGCTCTAGAGTCACAGCATAATACCCAAAAAGTTTAGGATATAACAAAAAAATCACACGTCATATCAAGAACCAAAACTTCTAGTTAAATGAGAAAAGACAATCAACAGACACCGATGGTCAGATGACATAGATACTGGACAGATCCGACAGGACCTGAAAACTGCCATCAGGGAAATAAATGCCTCACAGACAGTTACAAAATCCCTGAAGCAAATGAAAAAACAGAGTGTCTCAACAACAACGAAATAGGCAGATAGGCTTTCCTTCCCATGGTTTCTTATTTTATTATATGAAGAAAATACAACCAAATAAAGTCAGTTTTCTATTACAGTTCAACACTAATTGAATTAGTGTTGGTAATTAATGTAGGTAAGAAATGTGGTATCTTTACTGAGGTAAGTAATACAGGCTTTGAAACTTTTTTTTTTTTAAAGTTGGTGGAGTATATTATAACTACTCAATGCAAGAAACAACACTAGCTCTTACAATGCAAAATACTCATTTTCAGCTTTAAAAATAGGACACCCAAGTAAACTGTGAACACATACTTCTTTAAAAAGTCTGTAGCATAAATATCATTCAGGCACTTGTAAGAAATGTAAATAATCAAACCCCAGCCCAGACCTTACGAATCAGAAACTCTAGGGCTAAGGGTAAACAACTGGTATTACTACAAATACTCCAGGTGATTTTGATGCATGCTAAAGTAAGAACTACTCTCATAAAATATTCTAACAAGTAGTGTGGCAACAGGAATAACATAATAGTAGTAGACATTTCTTTAGTACACTTCATGTGCCCAGCATTGTTCTATGTACTACTAATTATTCAATCATCAACACAATCCTTTTGATAGGCATTACTTATTTTCCTCAATTTACAGATGAGAGAATTCAGGCAGAGAGAGAGTGTCTTAAGTCAGGTTGCCATAACAAAATACCATATACTGGTTTACTTAAGTAACAGAAATTTATTTCCTCACAGCCTGAACACTAGACGTCCAAGATCAAGGTGCTACCATGGTCAGTTTCTGGTGAGAACCCCTTCCTAGCTTGCAGATGACCATCTCTCTCTCTCTCACTGTCTCCTCACACAGCTGAGACAGAGTAAGCTCTCTAGTGTCTCTTCTTACAGAGTACTAACCAGGCATGAGGCCCCACCCTCACGACCTCATCTAACCTAATTTCTTCCCAAAGGCCTCCATATCCAAAAGCTATCACACTGGGGGCCAGGACTTCAACAATTTAGCAGAGTAAGAAACTTACCTGAGGTTACACAACTGAGCAGTGAAATCCTGGAAACCATACTACACTGCCTTTCAAAGGTGTTATATGAGATTAGAAAAAAGAAATCAACAACATATAAATGCTTCAAAGTATTCTATAGAGTAATTTTAATTATAGGAGAAAATAGTATTACTTCACTATATACATACTTAGAGATAGAAGTTTGAGAAAACTACCTTTGTAATGAAAAACTCATTTCATTGATTCTGGAGAATTTCAACATGAGAGATACTGACCTCAGGAGACAGTACAGAATAAGCCTGTGGTGGTTTTTCCAGTGAGACTGGTAGGCAAAACTGCCCAGTCTTCAATCGTCCATTCTGAAGCATTGGTATCCACTTTTAAATAAAAAAGAAATAATATTAATTTAAATGTTTGTTATTAATACTAATTACTTCAAAAATCTGTTTCAAGAACTTGGTATAAGCCAAATTTGTCTCACATCACTAAATACCAAGGTATTTAATTATGTAGGTAATAATAATAATTAGGCCTTTATAATTCATCTACAGAAGTTTCCCCATGGCTTGAGAAGGATCCCCAAGCCATTATTACTAACTATGCAATATTTAAATCTACAGCAGGTCCTTATTATGCAAAGGAAAGTTAGCAGTAGAAAAAGGCCATAAAGTGAATCAATTTTAAACTGGGGTAATGTGCCAATGTAAATAGGGAAAGAAAGATTTGATTAGACGTAAATGTCAAAAGTAAAACTAAAAAGTATGGCAAACTTATTTTCTAACATTTAGCAAAATTCCTGTCATAAACTGAAGACAAAAATAGGAATCAAATGTTAGTTTTTCTCTTTTGGGTGAAGGCATGCCTTTCTGACAAAATTGTGATTAGCACAGTATGATGTATTCATCTTAGGTTTATAATTCAAAAGCAATGATTTTCAAAAAATACTCAAGGGTTTTAATTGCTTTAACTAAGGCAATTAAAAGGGGTTTTAATTACTAGAGGTCTCTTTTAGTTATGTTACATTCAAACCATTTTCTTCTTAAAACTGTTATATTTACACAGTAATGTTGGATAAATATACAGTAATCAGGACCAACACTTAAGTGTTCAAACATGTTAGTTAATTAATGACATTAGTTAACTATATTAATGAGCATTTTCTTGTTACAATGACTCTTCCAAACCAATGTGGAGAATCAGATAAGGAATCCTCAAATGATAATGGACACAAAGTATATCTTAAATATTGTAATTATTTTTATGATCAAAGAGCTAATATTTAACAAAAATATACTTACTGTGTATCCAACAGGAGTTTCAAGAGGAGTATTTTGTTTTTGTTGACAACTAACATGATAAAAAGTAAAAAGCAAGTGATGATGGTCAGTTAAAGTAGCAGGGAGTTTAACCTTTATTTCTTCATGAAAATCAGGAGACCTTCATACAAAAAACAAAACAAAACAGATCAATAATCAATAATGTGTTCAAAATAAATAATTACTGCATTTGTATACCTGAATAATTTTTAAATTAATTTCATGATTTGTGCTTAATTTTTCTTCTAGTCCAAAGTATTTTTATTTCCAAACTCTAAGTAACTAACTCCTACACTTCCAGATGAGGGAGCTGTCACTGTTTCTGAAATTTCTAATCCAATTTTCATTAATGGGTTGAGTAAACCTACTATTTGAAAATTCATTAATAATCACCACCTTGATGCTGAAATCTTCATTAGATTGGAAACTATATAGGAGAGGAAACTAGGGCAAGGCTTTCTATATTTATAACCAATCTAGATATGTATTACATAGAAAAATAAGTTTTTTATAGTGTATCTCATAACCATACCATAGAAAAACATTTCTCTTTTATAGCAGTACAGCTTTATATTAAGACTAATTTGCTTATCCTTCTGTTTAAAAAACAAGAAAAAAGATATGTTTAGACAATCTGGTATCAAGATGGGCTCTCTATATAATTTCTTGTATTTGTTATCCCATTGCTAAAGAAATAATGTTACCAAAAACATGGACTAGTTATTGACTGACAGCTTAAAGGAAAAGAGAAAAAAGAACAGAAAAAAAATTAGGGAACACCCACAATCGCATCTGTCCCACTGCTTGAAAGTGTGCACAGCTACTATAGGAACACAACAAGTATCATATTTGATCAAACCAACAGTACTTGCATCTCAGTATTTATTTAGAGTGGCCCGTATGGGCATTTCTGTGGTATAAGCATATGCATTTCTATGGTATATCATAAATAGCATCATGATATCATAAATAACTGTCATGATGCTATTTATGATATAGAGCTAAAAGAAAAAGAGAACCTTAGCATCCCAACCTTCCATGTTTGGTTAGTAGCTCTCAGAGTTATATACAATGAAAATACATCCAAACTGTATGGCTCCAACTATCTTTAAAGCGAAAGCCATCCCACCAACTAGGGATTTTCCTCGGATGCTAAATAAGTCAAATATTCTTCCATCTCAAATAAGCTTCAAAAATGCTAACAGGTAAGGGGCATAAAGTTTTTAATACCCTTAAGAATGATAGTTGATGCTTGCCATTTGATAATTTGATAACTTCAGTGAATATAAGATGCTATAGATCTTATTACTTACTAATCACCACTGAATTATGAGAAAGTTGTATTTACTAGTAGTGTTTGACTCTATCATTTTAATTCTACTAATGCTGAGAGCAACAAAATAAAGACTTAGCCAAAAACTGAGATACTTTTAGAAATTACAACCTTCTTTCTCCATATCTTTCCTGGTATTTAGTGTTTCAGTTCATTTCTTTCCTGAAATCATCATGTGAAGGTTCTCACAGAAAATTAAACATCTAAGAGTTATTCATCAGTAAGTATTTTTATTTAGCCACCATTAGGCTAATATGCACTGTGTGACTTTTATGGTGGTTTTAAAGATGAACATTTTTAAAAACCCTCAAAAATATATATTTAGCAGAAGTAGGACAAACATATATTAACAGCTATGCTATAAAGCAGGGGTTGGCAAACTATGGTCACAGGCCAAATCCAGTTCATTACTTGGTTTTGTATAGCCTACACACTAAAAAATTATTTTTATATATATTTTTAAGTGGTTAAAAATTCAAACAAATAATATTTCACTTAAAATATTAAATGAAATTTAAATTTCAGGGTCCATTACAAAATGTTATTGGCAGACAGCCATGCCCATTTACTCACAGCTTCCTGGGCATGGCTATTTTTGCACTGCAAAACAGGGCTGAGCAGTTGCAAAAGAGCAGATGGTGCACAAGTCCTAAAATATATACTATTTGCCCCTTTTAAGAAAAGTTTGCTGACCCCTGGTATAGAGCATATAAGGCTAAGCGCGTCAAGAGAAGAGCTGAACAGATTACTTCAAGTTTTGGATCAAGGAACTGTCATTTAGGAAGAGATACATGATATGGGCCTTGAACTATGAGTAGTTCAACAAATAGAGGGAATTAGTATTACAGAAGAAAAAAAGATCCAAGAAAGGCCCAGACACAGGACAGCACAGGATATGTTTGTAATGGAGCAGAAATATAAACATTAAGACGTAAAAGATGATGGGATTAGAGACATTAAGAAGGAAGTTAAGAATGTTTTACATTCTGAGTCAGAGCAACTGGAAAAATGGTGGTACCGTTAATAAAAACAGGGAGAGATTGGTTTATGAAGAGAGTCAAGAATAAACACATGGAAATTAAGAAGGAAGCAGGCATTCAAATGAATGCACCTGAAAGATGTGAAAATTCACGTCTATACCTCAGAAGGAAGGTAAGACAGAAAATAATGAGTGAGGACAAGCCACATAAAGGTAAAAGTAGTAGTGGTTTCATTGAATGTAATTCTGGCATACGTACAAGTTCATTTAGGGAGAGAATATTATAGAAAAAGAAGGTTAAAGGCAAAACTTCAGTGTTTTGTGTGGAAGGCATATGTTTTAGAGAAAAAGAAAAATTAGAATAATTATTACAGAAAAAAAGTAAACCGAGACAGGGTCATAAACTAAAGGTAAGAAAGAAGAAAGTTTTACGGAGGGTAAGGAAAAGCCATGCTACATAACAGCAGTGAATAAAGACTTTTGTTTTTGTAAGTATGTAAGAAACAAATTTTGTGGCAATGAAGCAGAAGACTGATGATGTTAAGAAAAGGAATAACTGATGGAGTCACACTCTGAAGAGGCTGGATAAGATTCTTTGAGAGCAGAGATGAAAATATCCACACTGAGGGATCAGGGTGTGGACCAGTACCAACTTCATAACAGAGGAAAGGCAGATCCACACAGAGATAATCTGAGATGAAAGGCACAGAAGTTCACAGATATCAAGTTAGATGGTCTCAATCGACTTCATAAAGCAGGAACACTAACAGTAGCAAACAGAAAAGAGGTAGGAGCTAAAGGAAGGGGAAGAAAAGTTTAAAACAGCCACTGCCAAATGGGAGAGAGGGTAAAAAAGTGATGCCAACAAAATTTACCGAAGAGTAGTGGAACCAAAAGAAGATAAAATACTATAGCCTCATCATGTGATAAAATAATATCAATTCATGACAGCCTCAACGGGCACAATTTTGATTTTTCTCCAATAGCATCCAATTAAAAAAAAAGGAGTGGTTAGGGTACGTGAAGGAGGGGAAGAGGTAGGGATGGTAGAAGAGGAGGAGGAGGAGGAGAAGGTAGAGGAGGAGGAACAGAAAGGAAGAGGAGAAAGAAAGCAGAAATTACATCATCCAGAGTTAACAATCAATTTTCCAAAGAACTAAAATGGAAAGTCACTAAGGCAAAGATTTATTGGATGCTGCACCAATTTACTGGATGTTACACTTGGGTGCAAGTATAGTAAAGAGTTAAGTGAAACTACAAAGTGTAGGTGAAAACAATAGGGAGAGACCAAAAGACCAGAGGCCACAATGATAATCAATAATATAATAAAAATGAAAGGATCAGAGAATTTGACAGAAATGATGTTTTGTATACAAAGTCTTAACTTTGAGATGTCTGTGGAGAGAATGTATATCTACAGGTTGAAATTTAAAACTCTGATGTTGGCTGTCTTGAATTTGCACGTTCAGTGCAGCAAAGCATTCAGTAAACACACTAATGTGAGAGCTAACAATGCCACTGAGGAGTGAGTAACTTTGAAAGAAATATTTGAATTCAGTACCTGTTATGATATACTACGGCTGTATAGGCTTCCTTTGAAAATTCTGAACAGCTAGATTTACCAAAGATTACCTGTAACAAATAACAGCATGTTGAAACTTTGTTGTAATAAATGCTGGATGTTTCATACCTATGTAAGAATTGGTCTGATTTAATAACTGAGAACAATGGGCAAAATCAGCCCAATGAAGAACATGTGCCTGTAAGTTCAATTGCTTAACTGTAAATTTCTTTTCAACTACACACCCATCTGACATTCAAACATTCAGAAAGTTTCTATCCATTATATCTACTGGGCAATAAGGTACATTTCTTTCCTTTTTCTTGAAGAAGGTAAAGAATTCATTCTAAAATCGAGCTGTAGTACATAATTTGGAATTTATATAAGAATACGATCCTAGAATGGTGACATATATCTACTATACAAGTTGGTGGCTTCTCTACTAAAACAAGTCATTCTAAATGTCCAATATAAATTATTTATATTAAAATATCCTAATTTTGGCCAAGCTCTGTATCCTTACTGTAAGCTACTCTATAATGAAAGAAGAGCTCCAGTCTTCTTACTTATGCTTTTTTTAATCCACCACATTAAAAAAAAAAAAAAATACCCCTTTTAGAGACTGGATGTTTCTAAAAGTTTTAGCGACATTTTAGAGGTAAAATAATTCAGTCTTATATATCCATCTTGTGAATTCTACCCAACCATGCTAAGGTTAATTAGGGCAGCTGATTAGATAAATGTCTTACTGATGTCTAGGTCACAGCTATGATTCCAACGTGGCACGCTCACAATGTTATCTAGTCATAGATTAAACCTTTAAATCTGGCCAGTCATTCTACACCTGCATGAATAGGTATGTGGACAGGTCATCACACTTCTATCACACAAGTGGTAAAAACAACTCAAAGTTTACTCCTCATGGGAAGGGGTTAACTGGCACCATCCTTAAATAAAAAGAACATAATAACAGATATCTATGTTTCTTTTTGCAGGTCCTTTTAAGAGTATGTAAAAATACAATAATTATGACTCTCCTAGATATATCTAATTTCAAAAATTTTCTAAGAATATCTTACTATGTTTTAATAAAAATGTTGTTCCAGTGCCAGAATTATGAAATATATGATTTTATCATATCAATGTTATATGATCAAAATTTATCTTAAGACCCATTTTAATAGTCATTTGAAAAAAATAAGCAAATACAAAAATAAGCAAATGTCTGATTATAAATTCTTTCAAACCAGCCATTCACATAAACATAAAAGCATTATAGTCTCATAACATTAATAGTACACAAGTGAATGGAATGCAGTACATTTTTCCCCCTTTGAGAAGCAATTGTTTTTCACAAAGTAACTTATTTTCATAACATGCATGAAATAAAGTGGAAAGTGTTCCTTTGACCGTTTAACATGTATTTGCAATCATTCATCAACATGAACTGAGCATCAATTATGTCAAGCACTATGACAGGCATCAAGATACAGATACGAGTAAGATATGGTCCCTGCCCTCAAGGAGCTCACAGTCTAGTGGACAAGGTAAAGAAATAAACATAAAATCATAAACGAAGCAGCCTGTAAAAGTGAGAAGACACTCTGGCAGCACCAAAAGAAAGAGTGGTCTAACTGCCAATATGGCTGGATGCAGCTGGGGCGCTGCAGAGGAGGCCATGTATATGCTAAGACAAGGAAGAGTTCGTTAGGCAAAACATAAAAACAAATTATTTTACATACACTACATCTGTCATAAGCTCAAATTCATATGACCATTCACATATAGGATAATAAAGCATCTATTTTCACAGTCCAGTATCTTTTCATCAACAATGATGGTACATTCAGTCCTTCAGCAGAAATGAAGAGCTAGTTAAAAGCATGAAATGCTCATTCCAAACCTCAAGAGTAAATTCTACATTTATTGAAATATTGCTCAGCATGCATTATATGCAAAGAAAAAGCTGCTAGAAGAATACAAAGATGAATAATTTGTGCTTGCTGTTATCAAGATCTATCAATGCTGATGAAATTGAGGCTATAGTGGAAATGAAAATAATTTTCTTAGTAAGTAGAAAATCAAAAGAACTTGATTCAAATGACTCATATAGAAGGCCAAAATAAAACTGTAAATAATGCATCTGTTCTTAGCTCATTTTCAATCCACAAAGGTTCTCTCAAAGGGTGAACATCTACAGGTGATAGGTATGCTCCTACTCCATAAGTTAAAAATCTACTTTCATGGAATCTGCATTTATTAGTATCCCACAACTCCTCAATGACCATGTGGGCAGTCAAGACCCTCCACAGTCTGGCCTCAGTCTACTATTTCTGACTCATCTTGCGTTGTTCTGGCTCACTGGCAACTCACCATTCTACCTCTGCTGAAGAACAATCTCCAATGTGAACTGCCTTCGTTTCCCCATGGTCTAGACCCACTGCTATATCATTTTAACCACTCCTGAGGCATCCTCTCCCTCTGAACATCTAGGCCTTTGAATCCCTATATACTATCAATCTTCTAATAATTAGCACATACCTTAGGTTCTCAGTACTGGCTGAAAAATTTAATCCCTTGAAAGTGTTAGTCCCTCAGTGGTCTCTGACTCTTTGCGACCCCATTGACTGTAGCCAGCCAGGCTCCTCTGTCTGCGGAATTCTCCAGGCAAGAATACTGGAGTGGACTGCCTTTCCTTCTCCAGCGGATCTTCCCGACCCAGGGATCAAACCCAGGTCTCCAGGATTGCAGGCAGATTCTTTACTGTCTGAGCCACCAGGGAAGCTATAATCCCTTGGCGGGATTTAAAAAATAATGGTATCTGCCTGGTATCCCTCCCCAGAGTTTATAATGTAACTGGAATGAGATTCAGTCTGGGCACTAGCACTTTTAAAAGCTTCCTGTGTGAGTGTAAAATACAGCCAAAGTTAAGAACTATTGCCAGAGGTTCTCAACCAAAGTGAGAAGAAACATACAAATTAGAATTATCGGGAGAGCATTTTCAGCCTCCATTTACTGCCCACCACTTTCCACCCCCCTTACCTGCCCTTTTATTCTGAAGGAGGAGAATCAGAATCACAGATGCAAGCAAAGAGAAGAGCTATCTGTCCTCTGTTAGAGCACCCTAGGTGATTCTGATTTGGCCCTCTTCTGAAGTTCACTATTTTTAAATCTTATGTGTTGTTCTTATATCCTCTAGATTATAAGTCTTATTCATCTTTGTATCTCTGGAAGTGCCGAGCATATACCAAGTCCTCAATAAATCAGACTTCAAGTAAACTCATTACTACCTGTATAGGAAGTAATGAAGTCAGGAATACGGTTCACAAGATCACATTAATTTCCAGTTCAGACCTGCCACCCAAGTGATACCACCCCCTCAAAAAAAAGTCTATGTGAGCCACATATGAAGAACAGAAACTGTAAAGAACATTTCTTACCGGCATGGCATTGCTAGGATCCTCCCCATACATAAACTGCACTTTCACTGTTATATTCCTGGCAGAACCTTGACGGTTGGCAAAATTGAGACTCTGAGGGTATATGTAGAGAAGGTTTCTGTGAAGGCAATAGTATACATGATAGTGAACATATCTGAAAACACTATGTATCACTACTACACACTACAAAAGAAATAAATGAACAAATACTGAATTATTAGATTTGCTCTATAGACACTATGCTAGTTTTACATACAATGTTAGATTTGATCCTTAGAGTAATCATTCAAACAGACAGCAATCAAATATATCCCCACTTTACAGATGAATTGAGGCCCAGAAAAGTTAAGAGATTTTCACATAGAACCAAGTGGCAAAGCTGAAATCAGAATACAGTTCAGTCAGACTTCAAAATGCAAGTTATTTCCTCTAAAACAGGCTTCTGAGAAATAAACAAGTGAGGACAGAAACATTATTAAGAAATTAAAAGACAGTTCTAATATTATCTTATAGGATGACATTTATAAATAAGGCTTTTTGTATAAATGTGATCGAGGTTTTAAGAGGTATAATATTCTACATTATTGTTCAAAAAACAAATATGGCAATATGGCAGGTATAACAGTATTAGATAGCTACTATGAGAAAATCACGTATTACTCTACAATTAACTGACATAAGCCCAGTCGCATCTTACACAGCTGCTGGTAGCAGTATCTACTGCCAAAACGGAGATGAGAAATAATTCAAGAAAAAGCACCAAAATAGGGGGCTTCAAAAGAAGTAAGAAAAAATAGATTACGGCTGATTCATGTTGTTATACAGCAGAAACCAACACAATATTGTAAAATGATTATCCTCCAATTAAAAATGAACTTTTGAAAAAAAGATTGAGAATTACTTTACCTGAAGACTAGTGCTTGCTGAGAGTGGATGAAGTATTATAATAAACCCTCCTAATCAAATACTGGGATAATGAAAATAGGCCTAAATTTTCTGGAAGGTGGTAGGGTAATACAGAAATTTTAAATGAACATAGTCTTTGACCTAACAAACTCATCTCTAGTCTAAGGAAAGAACTACACATATGTACAAATGGGTGTGTTCAAAGAAATTCATGACATTGTTTGTATTAGGAAATAGTTACAAAGAATTATAAAGAAATATGTTCATCAGTACTGGGCTAATTAAGACATACTAATAAGACAAATACATATCAGAATCCCAGAAATGAAAATGTACAGCAGTATTTATTAATGCAGAAAGAGATATCCAGCACGTTGAACGAAAAATTAGCAGGTTCCAAAGCAGGATGCATAATGGCATTAACCTACTTATGGAAAATTGTGAAGAAATAATCGCAGAAAACATTTCTAATCTGAGGAAAGAAACAGACATCTAGTTCTAGGACATTCAGAGAGTTCCAAA
Source organism: Cervus canadensis (assembly GCF_019320065.1). Classification (NCBI taxonomy): domain Eukaryota; kingdom Metazoa; phylum Chordata; class Mammalia; order Artiodactyla; family Cervidae; genus Cervus; species Cervus canadensis. The sequence continues at coordinate 78,623,614 of NC_057387.1, read as the reverse complement.
GACGACGAACTCAAAGAGACCCACATCAAGACACACTATACTTAAAATGTCAAAAGTTAAAAATGACAAGATTAAAAAGAGGTAAAAGGTGTCATCACACATTTAATGGCAGGGAGATATCTATAAACAAGAACATTTCAAAACAATGCTGCGTTGTGAGAGAGGTATGCAGTAGCTATGAGAGAAAGAAATAGGTACTTAGTTGATCGTGATGAAGTCTTTTCATCTTCTACCACTGCTATGGCATTTGTTGAAGAAACTGAATTATTTTTGTGTAGATTTTTCCAGAGGCTAGATTTTACTGACTGCACCCTGCAGTAACATTTAACATGTTCCTCTGTGTTTCCTATAAATTGAAAGTTGAATCTAGACCTTTGATCAAATTTCAGGGACAAGACCACTTCATAAATGATACTGTATGCTTCTATCAGGAGGAAAATATTGCTTGTTGTTTCTCTTTCTGCACAATTAGTAGACAATGATGATTCATGCCGAAATCAACTAACTCATTAAGGGTTGCCAGAAGGTAGTATTCTTTCACTGTCTCTATATTTTTAAGATGAAGTATCTCTATGAAAATATGAGATATCTCTATCTCACTTTTCCTTATCTACTATTTGCTTTGCCAGTGAACCTTTCATTACAGGAGAGGCAAGAATAAATGCTTCATTCTTTTCCATTATCTGCCAGTTTTCAAAATAATCAGTTGGTACCTTATACTCCTCTAAAAGGGATCAATTTTTTAAAAGCATCACTTATAAATTAATGGACCAAACATATTAACAGGTTTAAATAGTTTGCAGTTACTATCTTTATCAGTGTTCAAATTGTATCATCCTTGACAAGTGAAAAGGTCAATTCAAACTGGCTCATGATCCCTTTGATTCAGTCATACTAGTTTTCCAAAGCTTCTTGCTAATTCCAGACTCTTCCTGTTTCAGGCTCTTCTTGTACACTTTCTTTCCAAACCTGGAATCAGCTATTTCTCCAAGGAGCTGTGGTTTATAAAGTGGAAAATGTTTTTCTAGGCCACTAATTGTGGGTTACTCATTGTTTCTTCTTTTGAAAGAGTTAAGGGGGAGAATGCTTTTAACATGAAATATACCTAAATTCATAGTGATAATTCACATTCAAGAATACAAGGCTTTTATTTCTTCTTTTCTATCTTGCATCTATATACCATTTTTCCTATGCTGAGACCACTGCCAAGGACATTAACTATGAGAGAACTAAAATATCATTTAATTACTCACTGCGTGTTATTCAAACAAAGGAGTCTTAAGGAACTCTAAGATCTTGTGGTCATCCAGAAGAGGATGAGCTTGCAAAGAAGACTGATCAGTCACCCATAAAGAAGCAGAAGGAAAATCTTGAGAGTACAGTGACATGGAAGTAAAAGGAAGAAATCACAAGTAGAATTAAAGAGTTAAACATCAAATGCTATTCAGGGACCACATGAGGTAAGAAATGAAAAATGTCAACTGAATTCAGCAACATCACATAAACACACCACAGCTTCTTTATCCATTCATCTGTTGATGGACACTTAGGTTGCTTCCATATCTTGGCTATTGCAAAAAAGGCTTTCATAGACCAACTCTTTACCTTTTTTCTGAAATAACTGGTAGCAGTAAAAAGCACCATGGGTATGCTCTAAAAGTTCTTACCCTTTTAGCACTACAGGAAAAATTATTAATCAAGTCCAGATGGCGCGAGTGGTAAAGAATTCACCTGCAATGCAGCAGACACAAGAGACTTGGGTTCAATCCCTGGGTCGGGAAGATCCCCTGGAGGAGGAAATGGCAACCCACCCCAATATTCTTGCCTGGAAAATTCTGTGGACAGAGGAGCCTGGAGGGCTACAGTCCCTGAGGTCACAAAGAATTGGACACAACTGAGCACAAGTCACTGATAATCTTGGGCTGAAAACATAAAAAAGTAAGATTCAAGAGTAGGAGGCATTAAAAAACTGAAGCAAGTAAAATTCTGAAAAGTAGAACTGAGAAGGGGAGGAAGATAATGCAATATTTGGAGACAAAATATGGGGATTTGGGACGCTTTTTAAGACTGGAAAGGTTGAAGTTTGATTAAATCCTAATGGAAAGAATGCAGTTGAGAGAGTTTGCACACACTAAACAAGAAAGTAAGACTCCTGAAATGGTAGGTGAAAACAGGATCCAAAGCACTTGATAACAGACTGGCTTTATTATGCTTATAATTCCTCACTGTGACATTTACTGAGTATACAGTATACTAGATACTGAAAATAAGGGAGATAAAAGGCAAAGTTCTTGACTTCAGAGAACTCATATCTGGAGGGAGAATCGAACAGGCAAATAATTATACTGCAGAATGATAAATGTTATGAACACTGAATGTCACTGGGGGCCCACAAGGGGACTTAAAAACTAAAGAATCTGCCCACAAATTTCAATGAGAAATTTGCAAGTAAGATAGACAGGCAAAACGCACAGAACAGCAAACCACATCACGCTTTTTCCTCCCACCCCTCAATTTCTGCATTAGGATTATTACCGTTTTAGCTTTGTGGATGTGGACATAACCAGTCCCTTTCCATCTTTCAAATTTTAGAAAGACTCACTTTCCCTCTCAAACATCATACCACTTTGTTATTCCATTCACAACTCAAATAATCTGCTTAAAATAACCCTAACTTATCTTGTTTATGTATTTTTTCTTGTTTATATATCTCCTTTACTTAAGGCCAGACTCCATGAGTGCAAGGACCTTAACTATCTGCTCTCTTCCCAATGCCTAGGATAGTTTCTCCTATGAATAAATCATTGACTGAATGAATGAATAGTACAGAACTCACATAAATATTTAGTTACTTAACTCTTCTGGAGTTTGGATTTTCAAGTGAAATGGGAATTAACTAAACACTAAGCTATGCTTAATTTCTAATATAAGCAATACAATTTTAAATTCAATTTGTCTCTGAAGGTGAAATGCACGCATTTAGACCAGATTCTTTTTCATTCTTTTGACTACTAACTCCGCTAATAAAGTTCCACATAAACCTAGTAAGTCTTTACCTGCATTTGTAATACTCCTTCAGAGGAATTTTAAGTTAGCAGAGAGAAGGTAGATCAATAAAAAGTGCTGAGTTGTTGAGATACCTGACTAGCCTTTTTTAAGGCTGATTTCATATTTCACCACTTTCTCAAAATAAATTCTAGATTAAATCCAAGTTTTAAATAATAAAAATAAAACTAACAGAAAAGCATTAAAGAGACCATATTTTATAGGTAAGTAAGACATTTCTGAGCATGAACCACAAAAAATCACAAAAGACAAATTTTAAAGCCTCTACAGAGCAGGGGATACCAAAAACACAAGCGGAAGACAAAGCACAAACTGGAAGAACACTGGTGTTACGTAGATGACAGAGAATTAATGTCCATCCTGTGTAAATAATTCCTAAAATCAGTCAGGAAGAGACAAACAAACATGGGAGAGGGAGACTTAGACAATACTCAGATAATTCACAAGAAGAGCAAGGCGGAGAGACAGCAAAATCAACTGGATATATTTGCCTACCAGGTTTATCAATATTTTTTGTCTTGCTCATTCAAAATATTGGTAAAAATTAATGAGAAAAAATAAACTCTCATATATTTTCAGTAGGGATACAAACTGGCACAATCCTTTTAGGATAATCTGCAAAGAGAAATCTACTTTGAAAGTTAACATCTATGAACTTATCATATGAAAATATTTATATACAAATATAAATATATTTTCTATGCATATTGTTTATAATCAGAAAATTACAAGCAACTTAAAGTATCATTAATAGGGAGATGATTAAATTAAGGCACATCTATATAATAAAAAGACTGTGCAGCCATTTAAAAAGATATGGTAAATACACAGGCACTCATATGAAAATAAATTTTAAAATGTTAAAAGTCTTAAATCAATGTACATATATGAAAAACATGAGCTATATATAACATACTCTCATTTGTGTTAAACAAAAATTACATTTAGCTAGTTATCCAAGGGAACTGGTATGATAGACCCCAAAATCTTAATAGTGAAGAGTGAGGATTTTTATTTTTTAAAGATTTTCAAATATCTGGGCTTCCACATTAAGTACTTTCAGTATAAAATTAAACATTTATTAATGCCAAGTTAATGGACATGGGAAAAAAAAAGCTAAGATAAATAAAATGATTCCTTCGAAGGTCACTCACCTTCTGGACCTGTGTTGTCCAATAATACAGTCTAGTGAGAATCAGGGCTTCCCTGGTGACGCAGACAGTAAAGAATTCTGCCTGTGTTGCAGGAGACCGGGTTTGATTCTGGAATCAGGAAGATCCCCTAGAGAAAGGAATGGCTACCCACTCCAGTATTCTTGCCTGGAGACTACAGAGTACTTTATGTGTACCTGTTCTAACTGACATATCCTGAAAGTATAAAATACATACTAGATTTGGAAGATAGTATGAAAAAAGAATATAAAATACCTAATTAATATTTTCATACTGGTATGTTAAAATGGTAATTTTTGATATATCAGAAAAATAAAACATATGTTAAAATTAATTTCACTCATCTCTTCAGTTTTTTACATACATAACGCACATTGTATTTCCATTGGCTGTTCTAGGCAAACAGAGGAAAAGGAAGCTAATGTATTACTTTTTCATTAGTTCATATAAATATTTCTATTTATAAATATTTTTCTCAGTTACTTTCAGTCTTTCTACCAAATAAATTAATTCAAAAACAAATGACCACAGTTAAAAAGGAAAAAATTACCATGGCTGATTCATGTCAATGTATGACAAAACCCACTGCAATGTTGTGAAGTAATTAGCCTCCAACTAATAAAAAAATTGAAAAAAAGGAAAAAATTAGTAGGGACATACTATATTCAAATTAATAGGGATACAAGATCCAAAATGCCTTGTGTTTTATTTGGAAGTCAAATCTCCATAAGATTGCACAACCTGGGAGAGGATAAAGGACTTTGCTTCACTTTTTAAACAAAGGTCTTAAATGTCCTAAAATTCCATGCAGCTAAGAAGTTTTCAGCATTAGTTCGTAGAAACTGGGAATCCTTAAATTAGGTCTTAATTTTGCTTAGTTTCTTATTTTCTTTGGCATAAAAGTTTTAAGTTTTTATAACGTTACTGGTATATCTGGTCAGAGTTCTGTTTAAACACATTACATTTCTCATGTTGACACTATTCCACAGCTTGTAATTAGACTATTTAAATTATATTCCATAACATGTCAAACTTACTTCTACCCAAAGACAATATTATAAACCAAGAATATGCAACCAGTGCCTCTAATCTCTCTTAGCATTACATGTGAGGCGTTACAGAATGTAACTTCAACAGAAAGTGTTAATATTCCAGCACATTAACTAAAATAAAAAGAAATTCCTACACACAGCCTTTCTTTGGTATTATTATCCAGTTACTTTCATGCACTGGAAGGGACTACTTTTCAAATTCATTACAAAGAACCTCCAATACTAAAAAGGAGTATCTATTACATGCAAATTTTTGTTTGAAAAACTCCCATGTTAAGACTTATCATTATCTTACTCATTCAATAAAAATTTATTGCTTCCCCAACATGTAAGGAATTTACTGAAGTGTTCTATGGAATATAAATTAAAAACAGATACCGATCTTACAGCTTTATAAGTAAACAGCTTATAGTACAATAGAGACAAGAAGCTGGCCCATCTCAATTGCCCCTCAACTAGAAGGTGGATGAAATATCAGGATCAATAGTTTCAAGCAAGAAAAGGAGACAGTTCAATTAAGAGAAGTTTCAAAACACGCCCTTCATGACCAATGATCACAACACTAACATATCCCTTTTAAAAGGGGGAGAAAACTCAAATTTTTTCACTAGTTCAACACACACTTCTATAATTTCATAACATGTACCCGGTGGTAAAGGTAAAATGAAAATGAAGAAGAAGGGAAAATGTTTTGCTTTTCTTTTTCACTACTGGAAGTATTTGTATACTTTTATTTACTTGCATTCTTTATTTCTCTTACAAACAGAAATACTTATATTGTTCTATATTGGACACTTAGAAAAAGTATACACAAACTAAACAAAAGAAATAATTCCTTGTACTTAACAAGGTTTAAGAGACCAAAGTAAGAAAACCTAGATTCTAGAAAAACTTCCCAACTTATGTCATCTTAACATAAGATTAGATAATATTTATCAATAAAATATTACTAATACATAAATGCACTGACTTACTAATTACAAAAGAATAGCTAGTACATAATACCACGTTGTATTTACTAAACACTAGGTATTGCTCTAAGTGCTTTAAAATATTAATTTTTAAACTTAATAAAGTAGATATCATCTTCAATTGATAGACAAGAAAAAAGAGGTACAGAAAAGCTAATTTCACAGAACTAAAGAACAGCAGAGTCAGGATTCCAATTCAGCTAGTCTCTCTCCAGAACCAAACTCTTAACCACTATAGATTACTACATCTACTGTACCATTCTATCCAAAAGTCCTTAATGCTAAATGATCAAAAGAAAGGTTTTATTAAATTTAGATCATGAATATTGTTCCCAAATTCACAAACTACAGAAAAATTTATAATGGGCAAACAGTTTCTTGACACTGGAACCACATAATCTATTGGTCTTCTAGTGGGTACAGGGGAAAGAGACTAGAACACAGAGATATAGAATATAACAGAGAAAAAGGATGAAATACCTTTTAAGATATGGGATTTTGTGATTATATACAAACACGGTTTAGATAGATCATCTGAAGCGACAAAAATATACAAACAAATAATTATAGTGACAAATAATAAGGAATAAATAATCATACGTTAGCTCATATAGAATAGCATAGGAATACAGCATTAACATCACCTGCAGATGTGGAGGAAGGCTTCACAGAGAACACATTTTTGGGGATCATCACTGTTTCAAAAAAAACTAAACTACAATTTGGGAAATGCACATTTGATTCATTATTTTTTCCTCAGCTTTAATGACGAATGTATCTGTCAAAAGAGTTTGATATTTACTTGTAAATCACTTTAAAAATCATGACAAATTAAAATGAGCTTTTAAAAATAGGTAGATCTCCTAACACTAAAAATGCAGTTTACAATACAGCAAAATTAAATACAATAACCATTTTAAATAATCAATTAAGGTTGTTGCTCATTTCTTTGATTTCATTTAGCATTGATCTAACTCAGTCTGGAAGGTTACATTCATACAAGTTTACACAGCTTAACGATTAACTACACTGACCTGCCAACCTTACTGTGTCTGTGGCAAATAGTGTTGTATAGAGTTCAGAAGTCTTGGTATGCTCCCAGGAAAAAAACAAATTCCAAATCGCTTGAAAGTGAATAATTAGGATAAAAATGTACACTATCAAGCTCTTTCTTTTTATTGCTCCTCTAGTTATTTCTTCCAGGACTGACCAAGATGATACATCACTTGATTCTATATCTCCAGAGCCAAAATCAAGATTTGCTATGTTAGATGATGTAAAAATTTTAGCCAATGGCCTACTTCAGTTAGGACATGGTCTTAAAGACTTTGTTCATAAGACTAAGGGCCAAATTAATGACATATTTCAAAAACTCAACATATTTGATCAGTCGTTTTATGACTTATCACTGCAAACCAATGAAATCAAAGAAGAAGAAAAGGAACTTAGAAGAGCAACATCCAAACTGCAAGTCAAAAATGAGGAAGTAAAGAACATGTCACTTGAACTCGACTCAAAACTTGAAAGTCTTCTTGAAGAGAAAATTCTACTGCAACAGAAAGTGAGATACCTGGAGGACCAATTAACCAATTTAATTAAAAATCAACCTCAAATTCAAGAACACCTGGAAGTAACTTCACTTAAAGTAAGTAGAAACTAAAGAGCATGATTATTCTTTCAATGTGGATCATTTCAAAAAAGTATTTTAAGACATGCTACTTGAAATACTTAGTTGAACTGCTGAAACACTATATTTTTCTCATTAAAAAAAAAAGCCTCCAGTAAATAAATTTTCTCACTATAATTTCAAGCTGGTTTTTGTTTCCATAACATTATTTATGAAAATAATTGAACTTTGCATTTCAGATGAAAATTACAAGTCAGTTAAGCAATGAAATTTAGAACACTAAACTATTACAATATTGCAAATTACTGGAGGCAAGTAAAAAGCTAAAGGAATATAACTTGTGTAACTATTTTATCTTTAAAATGTATAAAAGTAATACAGTAAATGGAAAACACTAAAATGCTGGGGGGGTTTTCCCATGTAATTGAAGTAGTTTCAAGTTCAGGAAATCAGATTTTAGAGATGGTACAGTTTAAATAAAAAACAGAAACAGAAGTATGTACTATGTGAAAGAAGCATGCAAGGGGAAAAGGTTTGCCAGTATTCATTTTTCTAATACACTATTATTTTAAAAAATTAGACAGTGTTATAGGAAATTAAAAAGTCTAGTTTAACAGGAAAGAAAGAAATCTCTAACCAACCTACAATCTATATCCAGACTTTGGTAGAACAGCAAGATAATAGCATTAAAGACCTTCTTCAGATTGTGGAAGAACAATACAGACAATTAAACCAACAGCAAAGTCAAATAAAAGAAATAGAAAATCAGGTAAGTCAATATCTTAATAGTATGTCCAATCTTTTACATAAAAATAAGGTTTATGAAAATATGGACCCTAAAATTATTTACAATAATTATAGCTGGATAATGAATAAAAGAATCACATCAGCATGACTGTTAAGTTTGCAGCCTCGGAAGCTAGTCAACTACCTGGGTTTGAATCCTGGTTCTAACACTTTTGTGTGACCTTGAATAAATTATTTAACCCCTCTCTCAGTTTCTTCAGGTACTCGAGGTAGACAGTGAGAGAACCTGTCTTATAGGATGGCTGTGAGGAAAAAGAAAGAACTCATGCAAAGTATATCCTCAATATAGCAGCCAAAGAGATTCATTTAAAATTTAAATTACACTATGTCTCTCTGTTTGAAACCCCACAACGGCTTCACATCTCACTCACAGTGGCCCAAAAAGACTCGGACGATTCTTCATCATCTCATCGACTTCATTTCCTCTACTATAGTCATACTAGCCTTTTTACTGCTACTCAAACACATCAAACAAGTTGCTATCTCAGGGCTTTTGCCTATGCTGCTCTCTGTCTGGAATGCTCTTCATCTTGGTATTGGCATGGCCCACTCCTATTCCCTTTAGGTCTTTCTCAAATACAAAATTCTCAAAGAATTCTTCCCAGATAATTTAATTAGAAATTACAATCCCCTACACCCATGCTTGAAACATGCTACCTCTTTCATTACTCTCTATTTTCTCTTAACACTTACCTTTATTTAATATAATATATATATTTAGTTATTTATTCTGTCTGTCCCTGAACTAGAATGTAAGATCCGTATGTACAGAAGTTTCTGTCCATTTTTTTTAAATTGCTATAGACCCCAAAATATAGAACACTGTCTGATACATAGTAAACACTTAATAAATACATGCTGAGTTAATAAAGGTAATGTCACATTTAGTACAAACAAGTCAATAAAAACTTGCTGTGATTAATATTATTATAATTATTAGAAGCTACATGCCTAATAATTAAAGTTTAATACCCAACAGTATAATTTAATCTACAATATAAATAACTGGCTAGGTGAGGAAGGGAGATACCTGTTTGGAAGAAAGCCATGCCAAAATCTAAGCATTCCAAATATAGTAACATAGTTCAAAAATATTAATTAGTAATAATACTATTAAACAGCCATTCAGGAATTTAAAAAATAATACAGACTTGAAGAAACTGGTTAAAAAAATAGATGCCAAGGACTATAAAACAAATATTATAATTTCCACTAAACACGCACATAATGTTTTAGTAATTTTATGACTCATAATTTTAGTAAGTTACTTTTGCTATTTTATCAATCATTATTTAGTAGGGTATTTTTGCTAATTGTCCAAAAAGGGGTTTTTTCCAGCTAGTTTTAATTTCCATAATTTCCTTCTCACTGTATGTTATTTTTCTCTTTTTTCCTACATATTTTACTATGAGTAAATGAACTTACTTACAAAAGCAAAATGTCGCTATTATAAAATGGTATACATCTTGTCTAGTAATAAAATGTATGAAGACTTTAAAACAATAAATTTCTATGTTGGAAGAAGCCTTAGATCATCTGACACAACTTACTCAAATTTAAATTTACAAACCAAACTCTAAAGTTAAGTTACTCTAAGATCACAGTCACTTAGTAGAAAAGACTAATATACAATAAGTGAACTTTACAAGAGAGCCTAATGAATTATATCCTAAGAAATGCCATTTATGCTGACATCAAAAAACTAACACTATTAACACAAGATATTATATATTCTGCTTTTCTCAAGTCATCAATAACACAAACTATCAGTCAATAGATTGCAAATCCAGCACAACAGACAATGAAATATTGATGAAAAGCAAACAAATAAACCAGTCAATTTGCTACCTCTACAAATACATTTACATGTCAAAAACTATCAAGAAAGCAACCTTGTTCAAATTATTATTATTATGTCTTAAGACCTACAACTGAGAATTATGAAATTTGAAATCTGCCTCTGTCACTGAATAGAATATATATTACTTTCATATAAATAAATAGAACATATTAAAACACTTTAAGCAAAGTCTCTATCTTTGGTCTGGCTGTTTTTTGATCAATTTCTGTTTTTTGCCTTGGTATCTTTCTCTATTTTTTGAACTCATTAAATAATGTGCCTGATTAAATACTTTGAGAACAGGAAGTCTGTATAATATGTATAGCATTATTGATCCCTCTTACCATTGAAAACAATAACATATTATGAACTCAGATTTCCCCTAATTAAATATTCAAATTTTTAAAAGTAGATTTGTATTCTTTTATCAGTTGAGAAGAACTGGTATTAAAGAACCCACAGAAAATTCTCTTTCTTCTAAACCAAGAGCACCAAGAACTACTCCCTCTTTTCACTTGAATGAAACAAAAACTGTAGAACATGACGGTAAGATAATTTGCTGGGTTTCTGTCTTGAAGCTATTATCATCAAATTTTTCTTCTATCTTTGACATTTCCATCAAAAATCCCTATTCTCAGGGCCTGTTCTAGACTAAAAGAGAGTAAAGAGATAAATTCAACAAATATGTGTTAACCTAAATCGGATCTTAGTGATTTTTTTAAACCCACTAAAACATTCTTAATTAAGACAATCAGAGAAATATGAACATAGACTTGCTATTAGGTAATAATCATTAATTTTCTTAGATGGAATAATGGTATTACAGTTATGTAAGAGAATAATCTCATGTTTAAGAGAGTTTAAGAGATGCATGCCAAAGTATCTAAGGGATTAAGGGTCATGATGTTTGCAAATGATGTTCAAATAGCACAGTAAAATTCATATTTGTACATATTTGTTTATAAAGCAATAAGGTAAAATGTTAACAGTTATTGAATATGCACGGAAAGATTATGGCATTCTCTTCAAGGTTTCTACTTTCCATACAAAAAGCAAAAAGATGGGGAGACAAAGTCTCCATTCTCAACCCATCTTCAACAAAATGATATATTTTCAAAACGCATTTATTTTTAATGTAATACATAGAGAAAAAAAGATCTTTGTTACTTTCTTCTATATATGTTCACTCTTTCCACATTAATCTGTTGACAACCTAGTACGCGTGAAGCACTATACTAACATCTCATAGATGGAATTTTATTATGTTTTTCCTAGGTCTAGGGGAAACGGCACATAAAATTCTCATTTTGTCACTTTCTCAAAAAGAAATCAGTTTGGTAATAACTATCTGATATTCTTCGTATAACATGCCATCTAATAAAAATGTTTTAGCATAAAATAGCTTTTCAATAACATATTACTAAAAAAGACTAAAGACGACAGTCACAATTTCATAGAATTTCAACTAAAATCTCAAGCTCTAAAGATATCATTCTTTATTAATGCATCTTATGTAATAACATTTTGTTGATTCTAGACGTTCCTGCTGATTGTACCATCATTTATAACCAAGGCAAACATACAAGTGGCATCTACTCCATTAGACCCAGCAACTCTCAAGTTTTTAATGTCTACTGTGATGTTAAATCAGGTAAAACCAGTCTAAGAAAAATAGACAATAGTAAGTAAGCTAAGGTTACACACTACCTATTTGTAAGACTAATTCTTTTATTTTTGTCCTGAATACACATAAAATAAAATATATATAACACAGGTAGTTATATATATCTGTAGATCTAGATCTACAGATCTGAATATCTGTATCTAGTACATTTATTTGTCTTATTCATAGATTTACTTACACATTCATTCAATGTTCTCCATCTTTTTTTCTAAAAAATAATCTAAAATGACTGCTGTCAATAAGTTTAGTAAGACAAATTAATTGGTTGCCCTTCATTTAACTCCTTGGGCCCACAATAAATAATAAAATATTACCATAACAATGTTAATAACTACCTTATACAGCCACCAATTAAAACCAAACAAAAAAACAGTATCTTGTTACAACTATCAGCATCAGTCTACTGAAAATACAATTTGTTCATTATATTCAGGTAGTTCATGGACATTAATTCAACATCGAAGAGATGGATCACAAAACTTCAATGAAACCTGGGAAAACTACAAGTATGGTTTTGGGAGGCTTGATGGTAAGATGACTTCATGCATTCGTTCACTTGTTAACTAAAACGTATTTATTAAAAATCTATTAATAAAGCCCATTGTGGATCTGGCATTAGAAATACAATGAATGAGGAACAGTCCCAGCCTTCTTAGAAATTATTAGCGAATAGTTACACATTTGTAAGTACTGAACTTATTACAATCGTCTTTTTTTGAATTATACTTTCCATAATTACATGTCTGTTCTATGTATATACTTATCACAATTTAATTGGATGGCTTCTGATTATCATAATTATGATTTTAAAAGATAATTCTGATTTCAAAGTACTATATGTTTCAAATAAGTATTAAATGCTATGAATAAGCTACAAAGAAAACCATCCTTATCAGTGGTCACTCCGCTTTCTTATTAATGTTTTAGATATCAACTATGTGGCAGTTGTAAGGTATAAAGAAGCTGTCAACTGTCAGATCTAAACAAAATGTTTAATTTCAATTATTTAAATATTATAAATGTATATTATACAATGTGTGGTTTAAAATAAATTTAGGTAATTCAATGCAAATTATTATATTTTGATCACAAAATAAATAAGGTAAAAAATAAAACAAGCTAAATAAAAATAAGATAGAGGTTTAAAATCCAAAAAGCACTTATAAAAATCCATGAGTTATGCCATGCCCTCGTTCATAAAATAGGTAACATCCATTATTATAGCAAGTTTTTAAATATTCAGGAGTATTTGACTACTTAAACAGTTTTAAATTCAAACTACCAATTAAATCCCAAACTAAAAGGTATAATCAGTGATATGCTTTGTAGGCTCAAGTCTTCTCCTAAGAGTGACAGTCCAGAAACTAATTTATTTCTTCAAGGAAGTAAGCCACTTGTAGTCTGCAATTCTTAAAATTAAATACACTGATTCAACAGCAGGAAAGAAATTCTGACTTTTTTCCCTTAAATGCTTTAATAAAAGGGATAATTAAAGAGACTAATTGTGATAATTAAAGAGAACTGTTTGTATTTATATTATGTTTTTCATTCCAAATAAAAATTTTTAAACTACAGCAAAAAGTTATTAAGAATAATGCTTTTTATTTAAATTTTTTTTTATTTCCTTCCTTTTCTACAAAGAAAACATATATACCAAGAAAATATCAAAGGCCAAGACTATATGATAGGAAAATAACATTATTATCCAAGTCTCAAGAAATACTTAACAAATCTCTTCATAGTATATGGGTATTAAAAAAAAAAAAAAACAGCTGATTATAAAGCCAGTATACCTAAGGACCCAGAAGTTAGATAACATTTTACCAATGACCAGCCCTATTACAATATTACAATAGTTTAATAGGTTTCACCTGTGAAATAAGCCTGATAATATGCAGTTTAGAAAGGATAATCAGACTCTAGTTAGGCCCATTAATATTTTCACAGTTGTTGTAAATATAAAGATCTCCAATAAAACTGTTTTTAAAACAAATATTTTAAGAAACTCTAAAATAACCAAAGGATTCAAGATGAAAACAGTTAAGCTACTTACAGGAAGAAAAAACAAAAAACCTCTCCAAATAAATGGTCTCATTTACAATTAACAATCCACATCTACAATTAACAATCCACAGATTTCTACAACTTCTTTTTTCAGGAGAATTTTGGCTGGGTTTAGAAAAGATATACTCCATAGTAAAGCAATCTAACTATATCCTACGAATTGAGCTAGAAGACTGGAAAGACAAGTATTATACTGAATATTCTTTTCACTTGGGAGATCATGAAACCAACTATACACTACATCTAGCTGAGATTTCTGGCAATGGCCCCAAGGCATTTCCGGAACACAAAGACTTGATGTTTTCCACTTGGGATCACAAAGCAAAAGGACACTTCAACTGTCCAGAAAGTAATTCAGGTATCCTCTTCCTAATATCAAAACTTTATTTTCATATCTTCAAAATATCTTTCCAGAGTAATAGCTAGTATCTTCAATGTCAACTCTTTAAAATATGACTCCAAAATAAACATTTTCTCTATACGTAAATGTCTCGTAACAAACGTGGTAATTTGATTCTAGTTCAATTATGTATTTTACCTCTAACCTTTCTCAGATATTTTATTTTTGATCAGAGGTATGAGACATATAAATCATTTAAAAGTGGAAAATACGCATATAACTGAGATGTACTCACCGGGTAAATATAATAACAGGAACTGTATATGAGTCTGTATCTATTAAACTGTGTATCTATCCTTTTTAGGAGGCTGGTGGTGCCATGATGTATGTGGGGAAAACAACCTAAATGGTAAATACAACAAGCCAAAAGCAAAAGCTAAGCCAGAGAGGAGAGGAGGAATATGCTGGAAGTCTCAAGATGGAAGGCTGTACTCCATCAAAGCAACCAAAATGCTGATACATCCATCAGATTCAGAAAACTCTGAATGAACTGAGGCAAATTTAAAAGCCAATAAATTAAACCTTAAACTCATCCCATATTACAATGGTTTAGAAATCCAGTATTAAACCCCTAATGGAAGGCTTAGAAATAAATTCTTTATATTAAAGCCACTACCAACTTAATATTAAACATATCATCACATCACTTCAAAGAACACCATTTACCTTTCTCAATCAAAATTTTATGACAATCATTTATTCATGTATTTTGTGATGTGTGAATCAAATTTTAGAAGGTCACGATCTAAATTTTAACCAATGGATGAAATTTCAAATAACCGTCCTAAATAAACAACATAAAAAAAATTTTTAAGTTTAAAGTCATCATGTTAGCTAACTGCACAACGTCCTCAGTTAAAAAAATACTATTCTTGCTAAAATTCTAAACTTGAATAAATATAAAAATTAATAACTATATAATTCTTAAATGATGTAATATTCATTTCAAAACTAAGTTGAGAGTACATGTAAAAATCGGTAACATGGATTTTAAAATTGATACTAATTTTGCAACAAAATAATTTGGAGTAAATGTTTGGTATGCTTTATTTATGAGGCCAAATGAAGCAGGATGAAATACTGTATTGAAATAGGCTCACACTGTTAAATATAGCAGATCATAACTGCTAAGTCATACTGACTTTAAATATCAAGTATCATTGTACCTTATTTGTTAACTTGTCTGGATTCTACACATATTTTAACTCCTGAAAGTGAAAGTCGCTCAGTCATGTCCCACTCTTTGCCACCCCATGGACTACACAGTCCATGCAATTCTCCAGGCCAGAATTCTACAGAGGGTAGCCGTTCCCTTCTCCAAGGGATCTTCCCAACCCAGGGATGGAACCCAGGCCTCCCTCATTGCAGGTGGGTTCTTTACCAGCTGAGCCACCAGGAAAGCCTAAGGATACTGGAGTGGGTAGCCTATCCCTTCTCCAGCAGATCTTCCTGACTCAGAAATCGAACCAGGGTCTCCCACATGGCATTTTGTCTGGACTCTCTATACATATTTTAACTCCTAATGTTGTGAAAAACAAATAATTTTAAGGTGATCTTGTCAAAATACAGTATGAAAGAATGTGTTTGTGGCATCAAATTAAAGTTTAATAATTTATTTCTCTTGGACACAGTATGAGTCTAATACTAATTTGGAGGTTTTCAAAGAGAATTAAGAATCATAAAAAGTTACTGAAAGATTAAATAAACACTCTGAGGAATGTTAACATTTCCAAATTTATTAAAGACTCAGTCCTCTAAATTACAGACATTTACATTTACATTCTTGTAGTTTTTTATTGACGTCTAATAGGAGTATGATTATGCTATCTCTAAATAATTTAAATTCTAAATACTCAAGGATTATTAGAGGATATTCTGACCATAATATCATTTGTATTTATTTTTTTAAGTTTCTAAAGAAACCATCAAAGAGAAATAAAATCTTGAATTAAACTCAATATTTAAAGACTAATTTTTTTAAAAAAAAGAAAAAAGGATAGTCCCGAAGTTATGTCATCATTGTCACTCAGTCACCCAGTCATGTCCAACTCTTTGCAACCCCATGGACTGCAACATGCCAGTGTTTCCTGTCCTTCACCATCTCCCAGGGCTTGCTCAATGTCATGTCCATTGAGTCAGCGATGCCATCCAACCATCTCACCCTCTGTCGTCCCCTTTTCCTCCTGTCTTCAATCTTTCCCATCATCAGGGTCTTTTCTAATGAGTGGGCTCTTCCCAATAGGTGGCAAAAGGATTGAAGCTTCAGCATCAGCATTAGTCCTTCCAATGAATATTCAGGACTGATTTCCTTTAGGATGGGCTGGTTTGATTTTCTTGCTGTCCAAGGGACTCTCAAGAGTCTTCTCCAACACTGTGGTGGTTCAAAAGCATCAATTCTTTGGCATTCAGTCTTCTTTATGGTCCAACTCTCACATGCATACATGACTACTGGAAAAACCATAACTTTGACAGGACAGACCTTTGTTGACAAAGTAATGTCCCTGCTTTTTAATATGCTGTCTAGATCGGTCATAGCTTTTCTTCAAAGGAGCAAGGGTCTTTCAATTTCATGGCTGCAATCACCATCTGCAGTGATTTTGGAGCCCAAGAAAATAGTCTTTCACTGTTTCCATTGTTTCCCCATCTATTTGCCATAAAGTGATGAGACTGGCTGCCATGATCTGCATTTTTTGAATGCTGAGTTTTAATCCAGCCTTTTCACTCTCCTCTTTCACTTTCATCAAGAGGCTCTTCAGTTCCTCTTCACTTTCTTCCATAAGGATGGTATCATCTGCATATCTGAGGTTATTGATATTTTCTCCCAGCAATCTTGAGTCTAGTTTGTGCTTCATCCAGGCCGGCATTTTGCATGATGTACTCTCCATATAAGTTAAATAAGCAGGGTGACAATATACAGCCTTGACGTACTCCTTTCCCCATTCTGAACCAGTCTATTGTTCCATGTCTGGCTCTAACTGTTGCTTCTTGACTTACATAAGGTTTCTCAGGAGGCAGGTAAGATGATCTGATATTCTCATCTCTTTAAAAATTTTCCACAGTTGTTGTGTCCAAGTTATGTAGTGACTCACACTAATCAATAAATATTCACCATTATGTATTTTAAATTGTTCAATATATATTTTTAGCATATGACACATTCCAATATTTATGATCTATGTGGAGCCTACACAAATATTTTGTTCCAAAAAATACAAAAAGGCAGGAATTAGTTTTCATTTTCAGAACCACATTCAAGCTGTCAAAATTGACCTTTGAAAGCAAGAGTGCCAAAATGGCATTTTTCCCCCAAAAAGTAGGAAGCTTTCAAATGCAAAATAATGTTATTTAATATAACATTTTTTTCTCTGTTTTCCAGTTTTTAAAAATTCTCACACAATGTGCTGCATTTTGTTTCTTTCAGGAATACTGAGTTTTTTCCTGCATATAAATATAAAGCTCAGATTGAGAGAGAATTCTGTTAGAGAAAGGATTTTTTTCTTTATGCTTCACAAAATTATGTCCTCGGGCCTCACTAAGTTGCCAAAAGGGTTCTAATTGCACCACTAACACAACTGTCGAATCCAGTGACCTCTCAGTCCACATTCCCTTTGATTTCTTTACTATTTACTAATAACAATATTCTCCTCTCAAAGTTGACCTTCAGTTAGTTTGCTTCCACAGTACTACTACTCTCCATGTCTGCCTTTGTTTCTGGCTGAGCCAGCGCAGCATGCAGATTCTGCACTTCCTCTGCAGTGGAAATGCGGAGTCTTAACCACTGGACTGCCAGGAAAGTCCGAGTCCATCTTTAATGCCCGACGTCTTCCTAGTATTTAGCACTGTGGACCCATGTACAATATTCAAACATCTCTTCTATTCGGACCTCAGAAATTCTATCTTCTCTTATGGATTCATTTATTTTCCATGAATAAATTTCCCAAATCTACGTCTCTCTCTCTCTCCAGTTCCCCTTCTTCCCCTTCTTCCACTGCCACCTGCCATTTCTCCTTTTGATATCCTATAGCCTCTTCAAACTCAACTTATTAAATAACAACTCCATCAAAACCTTACTGCCTTTGCTGCTCCTCCCTTTTACTTCTTCACATTCTCCTCATTTCTTTATATACCTTAATGGCACTACCATACTTCCAGAGGATTCACAGGACTGCCAAAGGGTACTAAGAACCCCAATTCTAAAGGGAGATCTATCATCATATGATAACCTAGTTTAAGAAAAACTAATTACATGGCTCTCATGTCACAGTATAAGTGGTACAGTCTTCCTGTGCTACCTTGAAGTACATATAGGACCTTGCCAAGCAGAAAGGTTTAGGGAGGCATTCTAGATAAATGAAATGGCATTAGCAAAGTATACAGCAGGGTTTTGAAATAAATAATTTTGATTAGAGCCGAGGGTTTGTGTTGGGCAGGAAATGGTTAAACAAGTCTTTTGGGGTCAGGTTTTGGAAACCCTGAATACCTGGAAGAGATCTGGATCTTGCTTTGTAGGCTTATGCGCCTATAATTGGGGTACACATTCTCATGAAGGCACAGCTAAATGACAAATGCAAGTCCATGGGATTAACATGGCACATCTCCCAGGAATATCACTTTTTTGTTTTAGGGAGGAAATAACTATTTTTATATGAAGTGGATTTATGAAGTAGAAAACAGAATTCATGTGCACTTTTAAGGTAAGATTCTTAGATTTAAGATAAAATCCTAATAAGATTCTAATATCTTTCTCTTTCTCCCTTGCCTTTTGCTTCTCTTCATTCCTCAGCTATTTGTAAAGCCTCCTCAGACAACCTTTTTTTGTTGTCTTTGCATTTTTGCATTTCTTTTTCTTTGGGATGGTTTTGGTCACTGCCTCCTATGACGCTTCTGAATTCAGTGCAGGAGAAGACTCTTGAAGATTCCCTTGGACTACAAGATCAAACCAGTCAATCCTAAAGGAAATCAACCCTGAATATTCATTGGAAGGACTGATGCTGAAGATGAAGCTCCAATACTTTGGCCACCTAATGCAAGGAGACACCTCATTTGGAAAAGACCCTGATGCTGGGAAAGACTGAAGGCAAAAGGAGAAGGGGACAGCAGAGAATGAGGTGGTTAGACAGTATCACCAACTCAGTAGGCATGAATCTGAGCAAACTCTAGGAGATACTGAAGGACAGGGAAGCTTGGCATGCTGCAGTCCATGGAGTCACATAGAGTCAGACATGACTAAGCAACTGAACCACAACAAAGCAGATAATCTCACTTCTTCCACAAATATCCTAGTAAATGGAGGCCTTTACTCTGAAATCTTGCAGCATCACTGTCTGGACCCCTTCAACTGGCACTTAGCAATTAAAGACAGAAAAATAAATCCAGCGAATTATAAAATTAAAATAGTGAAAAACCATAGCAAAAATCCCAAGAGCACCAAAGATAGCTTATTGCTTTTAGTGAATTACTACAAAATCTCTATACCAAGAGGTTACACTGAACTAGTATAAATTTTACTGAGAGCAAGTATTCTTATAGTATATAGTATACTATAGTATACTGTAGTTTACTATTATATCTGTATATACTGTAGTATAATCTGTAGTATAATCTATTTACACACTGTGTATACTGTAGTATAATCTATTTACACACTGTCAATCTAGTATCAGCATGTTTTCATGCTTGTACTTTTTCTTCCTAATAGCATAACTCTTGGTAATCGATTAACTTATTCATTAATCAAAAATGCATTCATGAATCAGTATTTATTGTGTATCTAATTACTTCCTTATAAAGTCTGTTCCAAATATATTGTTACCTATTCCACATTTTGTTATAGAATAATCAGATGTCTTTTTTTCCCCATAAGAACCACAAGCATTGTACTTATGCATTTACTAAGTGATCATCCAACGCAGTTCTGAAAATGGAAAAGAAAGTAACCAAATGTTGGTCCTTTTATCAAAGTCCAAAGTGTTTTCATGGCAAATCAAACAGGGCAAAATTACTCAACTGGTGTGAAATGTGCAGTTCAAGGTCATGAAAATAAGATTAACAATCTCCCTAGTAAGCCTTTATAAAATGAGGTTTCAATGACATTTTAAAAAATATAAAATCAAGGATTCCATCGCAAACATAAAACTATTTTTCTAAATTCGTATGTGTAATCCCAAGGACAATCATACGTCTAACAACATGATTACATTTATTTGACAAAGCAGTAACCTACAACCTTAAAGATTTAAGGCTCTGTTTATCTTTAAATAAGCAACTAAGCCTGACACTAATGACTAACTTTTATCAAGCATTTAATATGTGCCAGGTACTTTCCAACACCTTAATCCAGGGAGATACTGAAGGCTCTCAGTATAATGAGTAAACCAAGAACAAAAAATACATCGGAAATAAGAACTCCATTGCAAAATAAATGCAAACAGAATTTCTAGGAAAATGGTGAACAGGCTCCAAGACAACAATTGTACAGTAAGCCAAGTGAGCCTTGAAAACTTCCCCTGTTATACTAACTTATAATTTAGTTGCAAAGGGACTAAGGAAGGTACAAGAGAGGAAATAATCTGATGGATTTTACTGTATTGCAAGAAGCTTTACAGAGATGACAAGTATTTTTTTTCAAGGTTTATGCAAGTATATGTATTTTTTTAAGGAATAGGATATCAGAGTTAAATCTTCACCATCTATAGCAATCAGTAGATATTTTAAATTGAAAAAGAATCAAGAAACAGCAGCATGAACATGTTATTTAAAAACAAGGAATAAAACAACAAAAGAAGGAGCAAAAACTAATAGACCATAGTGACTGACAATAAAGATTAGACATCAAGGTAGGGAAAGGATGGTTGGAACAAGATGAAGGACCTCTGCTTTTAATTTTAAACCTTATGGCACAAACTGAACTCTAAGTATACTCATATAATTTGTTTAAAATCTATATATGTAAATAAATTTTAAAAGATAAACAGAAAAATGAAAAGACCCTTCAAAGTCCCCAATTTTCATTTTACCTGTCTCTGAAACAATCCAAGTAGAAGAAAGATAGATACACACAAGTTAGGAATGTTCTGCATGAGTCATATACTAGATAAGAGACAGGGTTGATAACACCTAAGTTGTTCAATACCAACCATGGCTCACTTTTTTATTCCCTGTTCTTTTAAGTTGCCATATGTATATATACACATATATCTATATAGATAAAATAAAATATATATAAAATTTATAGGCTGGATGAAGCACAAGCTGGAATCACAATTGCCAGGAGAAATATCAATAACCTCAGATATGCAGATGACACCACCCTTTTGGCAGAAACTGAAGAAGAACTAAAGAGCCTCTTGATGAAAGTAAAAGAGAGGAGTGAAAAATCTGACTTAAAACTCAACATTGAGAAATCTAAAATCATGGCATCTGGTCCCATCACTTCATGGGAAATAGATGGGGAAACAGTGGAAACAATGACAGACTTTATTTTTGGGGGTTCCAAAATCACTGCAGATGGTGACTGCAGCCATGAAATTAAAAGACGTTTGCTCCTTGGAAGAAAAGTTATGACCAATCTAGACAGCATATTAAAAAACAGAGACATTACTTTGCCAACAAAGGTCCATTTAGTCAAAGCTATGGTTTTTACAGTAGTCGTGTATGGATATAAGAGTTGGCCTATAA
Organism: Cervus canadensis; assembly: GCF_019320065.1. Classification (NCBI taxonomy): domain Eukaryota; kingdom Metazoa; phylum Chordata; class Mammalia; order Artiodactyla; family Cervidae; genus Cervus; species Cervus canadensis. Next base: position 78,601,254 of record NC_057387.1, on the reverse strand, counting down.
AGAAGGCTAAGTGCTAAAGAATTCATGCTTTTGAACTGTGGTGCTGGAGAAGAATCTTGAGAGTCCCTTGGACTGCGAGGAGATACAACCAGTCCATCCTAAAGGAAATCAGTCCTGAATATTCACTGGAAGGACTGATGCTGAAGCTGAAACTTCAATCCTTTGGCCACCTGATGCAAAGAACTGACTCATTTGAAAAGACCCTGATGCTGAGAAAGATTGAAGGCAGGAGGAGAAGGGGATGACAGAGGATGAGATGGCTGGATGGCATCACCAACTCAATGGACATGAGTTTGAGTAAACTCCAGGAGTTGGCAATGGACAGGGAGGCCTGGTGTGCTGCAGTCCATGGGGTGGCAAAGAGTCAGACACGACTGAGCAACTGAACTGAACTGAACTGAAAACTTATAGGAAAATATTTGTACCACCTGTTTCTTTTTTTTTTTAACCTTTTTTTTTTTTTTTATTTTACACATGTTTCTTTTAAAAGCAGTATATATTTCATTTACCCTATATTCCAGGAGTTTTACTCACATTAAGTGCCAATCACATGCAATGGTTTGTGCTCTATACACTCACAAAAGAAGACAGGTATCATCCCATATTTGATTAATAAAACTGAGTGCCAATAAACTAAGTCATCTGTTCTAAGCAACTAAACAGTAAACAGTGGAGTCAGATACTGTACCCATACCAGTGCGACTCCAAATCCCACTCATACCACCATCCAGTGTCTTATTTCTTTACACAATGAGTAAGTATTACTATGTACTCTCCACAGGCTAGCACACTATTCTATATGCTGGAGATAAAGTGGTAAACAAAATAGACAAGCCCTTGCCCTTTACAGTAATTACATTCATATAACAATTCAATACATATTGTAATGCCAGATAATGACAAATATAAGGAAGCGTAAAAGTTGGAGGAGAGAAGCAATGGATCTTTTATGTAGGGTGATGAGAATGACCTTTAAGTAGATATATGACTGAATAAGGAATCAAGTCATGTGATAATCTGGCAAAAGATAGGCAAAGAGAAGAAAAAAATAAAAAAATCTTGGGCAGAATTTTGTTTATTCAAGGATGAATACAAAGGCCATTGAGGCTAAAATGAGCAAGGTAGAGATTAGTAGGATACGAAGTTAGAGAAAGGAAGGAGCTAGATCACATAGTCTTATAGCCATCATTATTTTTCTGCTTAAAATAGAAGACATTGGAGGACTTTAAGGCATGGGACCAAATGATCAGATTTATATCTTTTAAAAATCTCTCTGACTACAACATTGAGAACTGACTGAGGCATGGGTAGAAGTAAGAAGATCAAATTTTAAAATGTACACAAAATTCTAGATCAGCAGCCATCTAGGATTCTAGTATCTAGTTCTATTGATTATCAACCATTTGAAATGCAGCGCATCTGAATTGAAATGTACTTTAAGTGTAAAATACACACCAGATTTTGAAGATAAAGGAGTGGAAAAAGGCAAAAGAATTTTTGACATTTACTATGTGGTATAATGACACTGTCTTAGATATACTGTACTAAACAACCTATGATTATAATTAATTTCATTTGTTTATTGTTTTAATATAGAAACTATAAAACTGAAAATTACAAATGTGGCTCCCATTATATTTCTGCTTGACAGTGCTGATCTGGATGGTGACAAGTAGAATTTCAAAGGTGGAGGAGGTAAGGAGTATTGGATTTGGGATTCATTTTGAAGCAGAGCCTACAAAACTTCTTGGAGGAGTAAATGTGAGGAATACAAAAGAAGAGAAATCATTTTGATCCCAAAAATTTTGCCTCAGGAACTGGGTAAATGGTGGTGAAATATACTAAAGTGAGGAAGTTGAGGCAGAAACTTGTGTCTGAGGTGCCCTGCTGGATACCCCAACAGACATGTCAAGTCCTGATCTCAGCATTCACAAACAAAGGGGGCCTCAGTCATAGAGAACATGTAAACGGTACCCCTGGAGTTATGCAGCGTTCAGTCTAAAATCCTATCCAACAACCTCATGTCGAGTACTCTGAGTAATACAGAAAGTGAAAGTGAAGTCGCTCAGTCATGTCTGACTCTTTGCGACCCCATGGACTAAAGCCTACCAGGCTCCTCAGTCCATGGAATTTTCCAGGCAAGAGTACTGGAGTGGGTTGCCATTTCCTTCTCCAGGGGATCTCATAATATAGAATTACACCAAATACTGTTGATTAATTATTAGAACATAGTACAGGTACATTTAATTCATGTGTAATGTTAGATTCTGCCAATAAGAACATCTGAGGAAATACAGTAACTAGAAATTCAAATGTTTTAAACTAGCAACCCACAATTCAAATGCTAGCTCCAACACAGTTAGGTATGAACTCTCTATCCCTCAGTTTACTCACTTCTAAAATGAAGGTAATACCTACCTCAAGTTATGAGGATTAAAAAAGATAAAGTATGTAAGGTAATTAACATACCTGTTACATAGCAAGAGCTAAATGCATTACAGCTATTAGTAAAATCATGAAGTAAGACATGAAATAAGTAGCAAAGCTACAAAGGATTTTGCAAGACTTTCATTCTATATTAATATTAGAATATACTGTACCTTACTTCAGAATTCTCCAAAATTAAAATGTGTTACCTGTAAGTAGTGTTTGGAACATAGACATCCCTTGCAGGAAACTCCAAAATTTCTCTAGTAGGTCTAACCCTACTGTCAGGGTAAAGCTTCACTTGAAGCAGCTCTGGGGTCAGGCAGTAATGGGGATTTTCAGGTGCAGGAGAAATGTCTATCTTCAGCTGAGCTGCATACAAAAATACAGTATAAAAAAAAATACATTATAAAAACAATGTAAACATGTCACACAGAGTGAAGTAACTCAGAAAAAGAAAAACAAGTATCATGTATTAATGCATGTGTATGGAATCTAGAAAGACGGTAACAGATGAGCCTGTTTGCAGAGCAGGAACAGACATGCAGTCATAGAGAACAGACATGAGGACATGGAAGAGGGAGTGGGGAAGGAGAGGGTGAAACGAATAGAGAGAACAGAACTGACATATACCACCATGTGTAAAACACATAGTTAATGGGGACCTGATATATAACACAGAGAACTCAGCTCGGTGCTCTGTGATGGGGGTCAGGGGAAGGGAGGCTCAAAAGGGAGGGGATATATGTATACACACAGCTGATTCACACTGTTGTACAGGAGAAGCTAACACAACACTGTAAAGCAATTATACGCCAATAAAAAAGTTCAAATAAAATAAAAAATAATAATAAATAAAAACCTCACACTGAAGTATTTTTGAAAGGATTTAAATCCTACTTCTTCAAGAAGCCTGGAAAGAAATCAAAACTGCTATCACCTCAGACCGCTAAACTATTTCATCATATCAAATCTCAAACTACTAATATAGATATAAAAAGATAAAATACTAAATGCTTACTGAATGAATCAATGGAAAGGAAGGAAGAGGCAAAGAAGAAGGAAAAAAACACAGGAATCTTATAGGGAAACAAGCCAACAGTTCAAAGATGAAATGATTTAGCTTAAACTTTTGTGCTCATGCTCAGTCATGTCCAACTCTTAAGAGACCCTAGGGACTATAACCCTCCAGCTCTGTCCATGGGATTCTCCAAGCAAGAATACTGGAGTGGGTTGCCATGCTCTCCACCAGGGGGTCTTCCCGACCCAGGGATCAAACCCGCATCTCCTTTGTCTCCTGCATTACCACTGGGCCACAGGAAAAGTGCCAGTTTAAACTTAAACTTGGTTGTTGTTCACTCACTCAGTCAAGTCTGACTCTGCGAACCCATGGACCGCAGAACGCCAGGCTTCCCTGTCCTTCACCATCTCCAGGAGTTTGCTCAAACTTGGTAGACTTCAAAATAGTTTTACTCTGGAATAGTCTGCTCTGATCACAATATAAACCTATTTCTGAATATCTATCATTACATGTATTTTTCTTCCCTCTAGAAAATAATATTAAGCTACAATATTATTCATCATTCTCATTTCAGTACTCAAATTATCAAAGGTACTGAAGCCGGCATCCAAACTGTTAGACTACATGACAGCAGAACAGTAAAATGAAGAAGACTGGCAGGTATTGAGCACAGAAAGACATACAGGTCAGATATGAGAAAAAAGAACACATCATTACAAAAAATACAACTTTTAATGATGATAATAGCTGTCATCATGTCTACACAAAAATGTTTAAATACCCGTAATAGGTCTTAGTCGCCGTAAAACAGAAGATGGCCTTCTCATATCAGCAAGGAACTTGTACAGATCTTCATCACTTAAGCGATCTCCTTCCTAATATTAAAAATAGAGGAAAAAGTATTTGATTAAAAAAATGTAGTACACCGAAAATAAATTTATACTGCCTATTAATTAATCCTGCCCTTCTTCTTTCAATTTAGTCTAGATGAAAAGTTCAATTAACACAATTATGATTAAAAATAAATACGCTAAATTATTTTCTTCTTTCTATGCTTTTACGTTGTATTAAGCTATAATATTGCTATCTATGTTTTAACTTTATAGATTTATTTACAGCTCATTATCTATGTTTATAAGGTACTACAGGGCATTCTAAAATATAGAAAAATCAATGCAAGTTAGAAGCGGATGAAGAAAAATATGAATATAGACATAAAAGACATATATGTATATATATATACACATATATATCTAAATGTGAATATAGACATAAAAGACATGTATGTGTATATATATACACATATATACCTAAATGACAGTCTTTAAATTTGTTACACTTGTGTTTTCATTTGTCTTTGCAACTTTATATTGCCAAATTTCTTAAAAGCAAAATACAGAGCATTGGCTACATTTGAAAATGAAAAGAAAGAAATAACAACAAAAAATTAAACTTAAAAAAACCACAACTATCCTGATAATATGACTAAAAAGAAAACTCTAAAAGGACCTCAATCAATGGGAAGACACACACAAAAAACAAGACCAGGTCTAATTAACAAAGAATTTCCAATTTACTGTAATTTTTTTTTCTTATAGTTAAAATAGGCAGTGATTGACTTTTTTCTTTTATTTAAGAGTCAGTCTTTAGATTTTATTAATCAAAATCTCCTGCATTTGACATCTTTTTTTTTAATGCATAGTTCACATAGTATCTTTTTATCTTATTTGGTAATAAATATATTTAAGCCTCCTTTATTACAGTCAGTTCACCTTGAGCCAGATCCCGGTAGTTCACTATTGTATTCTAAGCAGGATACAGAACAGATCTTCTTTTATCCCATTATTTTAAATAGTGATTTTTACTTTCTAAGTGGTTAGAGAATTTTGTTAATACTTGTATAAATGGTTTTTAGCTTTACCGAGTTATAGGTAGAGAATTTGACTTCATGAAGATTTTTTCAGTGACCTAATATATGACTAAACTATTGTAAATGTTCTATTAGTCACTGAAACAGTATATTCTCTCCTTTTGAGTACAGAAATTAATACAGATCTTTAAATTTAAATGGCCCTTATTTAGAATACATTCAGATTATTTCAAGACTCAGTTATTTCTGTCTACTTAACTTGTTAAACCAATTATATTAATGGCCTCCATTCTTTTCACTCCCTGTTTCCATGCCTTTTGCTACATGGGACATAATTCCCTTCCCGAGGGTTGGCCATGTGACTTGTTCTAACCAGTAAAAAAACATTTTATAGAGACTTGGAAAACGCTTGCAAAAGTAAGCTTGCTCCCTCTCTGGAACTTCTGTCACTGCCATAACAATACGACCAAGCTGGCCTGCTAGATGTTAAAAGTGAGCAACGTGTAAAAAGCCTGAATCATTTCAGTTTTCCCAGCAGAAGTCAGTCTAGACCAACTGACTCTCATCAATCTCCAAGCCCATGAATAAGCCTAGCTGACACTCATTCCTCCAGCATGCTCACTGCTGTGTGCTCCTGAGGCACACATAACTTCTACACCTGTCAACAATACAACAAATATCCTTGTAATGTATGGATTTAATTTTTGTTTTTAAATCTTTATGCATTTCTAGTCATTTTGGCCTGACACATTTCAAATCTGTACATAAACACTCCTGATTACTATATCAAATCATGGACAGTAATCACTCATCAATTAAAAATTAAACAAAATGAGAAAAAACCTTGCCTTCTGTATCTTATTTAGGAGAAACTTGTACATTGAATTCTACTTTATTAAACTTGTATGTCTGTTTTTTTACTTAATTTGCACTTGCCTGATACATAATATTCAAGCTATTTATAAAAATACTTATAAAAGTCATACATGTTAAGTTAAAAATTACAGAACTGCACAAAAGTTAGGTGTAAGTGCTTTCCATTTCTCCATATATCCAGAAACCATCATTTTTTAAGTTTTTATAATTATTTTGTTCCAGTTTCCAGTTACTAGTCTTCAATAGGGTTCTGTAGATGATGAATACTCAAAAAATATTTATTGGATAATAGGTAGGTGGGTGGATTGATGCTCAGTACGAGGTGAATGCTCAAAAAGCATCTGTTGAATCAACAGGTGGGTGGGTGGTTGGATGACTTGTTGATTTATGATTACAATAGTAGTTCAATAATAAAGTAGGCTGAATTAAACCCAAAAGGAATTGAGGAAATAGTGGCAGAAGTGGTATACCAGTTGAAGAAGGAAAAAGAGAAACGTTATAGCTACAAGTAAACAAGTAACAAGTAAATCTATTGACCTCTTTCCACAGCTAAGTTTGGCCTATTACCTCATCCAAGTAACACTATGGCGTTTTCTAGACTCTTTCTGGCACTATTACCATAATAAGAAGACCCTTACCACTTCAGACACTTCTTACCTGCTTTGTTTTCCATTTGAGTCTCTCAGAGCAGCTGCCTGTGAATACTACTGATACATAACTATGAAAAGGGCTTCAACTAGGTGACTACCTGCCAAATCACAACACAACCTGCCCTAAACACCTTGCCCTCTCAAGTTACAAGGTGTCACTAGGCCAGGATTTTCTCTTCCTATTTAGAGTAACACCTCAGAAGGAGAAATTTTGAGATAATATTTAGCCTTTTCCTTTAATCTGCTCCAAAATATATGCATGGTACCCTTCAACAGTTTGTCACACAAATACAAATTTTCTCCCATTCTTATTATAGTTCTGGTTGTCTAGTTACTTTAGACAGACTTCGAAAATTTTCTGACATTGATTCAGAGTATAAAATTCATTTTACATTAAAATCCAGTAGCACATACATCATGTAAGGACATGCAGACAGGTATGCACACACACAAAACTTAAAGGGAAAAAAGCTTACTGAAGCAATACTTAACTTCATGAAGTGCAAGGCACTATTAATTTTTTATTCAACTTGTTTCTTTTTTTTTAAGCTGAGTGTTATTTACTAAACTTATATTACCATTAACGGATCATGACCAGCATTTGAAAACTACTCATCTGACTCACAAGTTTCAACAGAAAATATACTTGCAAAGAACAAAATATCTTTGATCAAGAACTGTTTAGACTTATAAACTCACCTATAAAAATAATTTTAGCACAAAAATGAACTACTAGAGCCTAAAACTTCTATTCCTATACCATGGATGTGGTATTTCTGGTCAAAAACAAACTTGGGTGGTGAAGACAGACATAATCCCACTAAGTTTAATGGACTAAGAAAACTCATAAACCATCAATGCTTAAGAAAAGTTAAAATATTAAAATTAAGAAATAGGATACAGATGCAGATGACTGATTTTGAAGCAATACTAGTCAATATCAACATTTAAATAAATATGATAAAACAACAGGTATAATATTAATTATTTTTTCTTATACTTTTTATTTTTACTCTTAATGCTTTTTTAACTTCTTGAAAGCACAATCAATTATTACATGTACATGTACTACATGGACAATTATGATTTTTCTGGAGTCAAGAAAAATTTATGTACAAGTAGCCCACTAGAATTCCTCCATGACAGAACAATACCTGCTTAAAAAAATTTGTTACTGTGAGAGTAGCAGGTCGAAAGCTGGTCAAGTTACAAGCATCATCTCCACTTGTTGTCCTTTCAAGTGATCTTCTTCCAACAATACTAGAATTCCTCCTCTCAGACCAAGACCCCTTTCGTTCTACCAAGGAAAAAAGTAAGATATTCATTTCCATGCTATTTAAAATGTATCAGATTTACAAACACAAGAAAATATCCACTAAAGTTGAAAACTGTCCCTTCAGCATACTGATTAGTAGAAGAATTTAACTTCTGGAGAGATCTGTCAGGAAGCATTTCCTAAATCTTTGGGTTCTCTCTCTTTTTTGGGGGGGTTCTCTCTTAAAACTTCTCCAGTGTAAAATAAATTGCTACCACATAAAGATTATGCAAATAAACAAAGATGAGCTATGAAAAGCACAAAGAGAGGCACTATGTATTTACTAGAAAATATTGACATAATGTAAATTTTAGTCACCTTATAATGGTCCCGCAGTCTTAGCACTTAAGTTTGAAACAGAATTTAAGATAATTTACATTCAAAGTCTTTGCAAGATAAACTTATTATTCAAAACCAATAGAGCAACTATGTTGAAGATCAACAAGGAAATAGAAAACAAACAAAGCTATACACAAACTAGATCTAAAAGTCATCTACAGTCTATATTACACTAAACAAAAGTGTAATATAGATTCTTCTCAAGCACACACAGGAAATTCTCCAAGACAAGACTATACACTAAGCTATACAACAAAACACAATAAATTCCAAGTGACTGAAATCATCATGTGTTTTCCAAGAATAACAGAAATTAACCTATAAATCAATCACAAAAGAAAATTTGGGAAATTCATAAGCATGTGGAAATTAAATAGCACACTTTTGAATAACTGACTAATCAAAGACAAAATAACAAGGGAAATTAAAAAACACTTAAGATATAGGAAAATGAAAATATAAAATCCCCAAACATTTAATATATCACTAAGGAAGCTCTCATATGGAAATTTATAGTTGTAAATGTTTATATTAAAAAAGAAAGGTCTCTAATCAGTAACTTAAATTTACATCTTAGGAAACCAGAAAAAGAAGAGAAAGATAAATCCAAAGAAAACATTAGAAAGGGTATCAAAAAAGACAACAGTTGAGTGGAAATAAATGAAATATCAACTAGGAAAACAACAGGTAAAAAAAAAAATCATTGAAACCAAACATGGACTCTTCAAAAAGATAACATTTTTAAAACTTTAAAGTGATAAAGAAAAAAATACATTAAAAGGACTCAAATTACTTAAATCAGGAATGAAAGAGGGGACAGCACTACAGATCTTAGAGAGAAAAAGGATTATACTGAAGTACTACAAATACCTGTAGGTCAACAGTTAGATTAGACAATAAGATAATTGGAATGAAATGAGTATTTTTCTAGAAAGATATACATTACTGAAACTGACTCAAGAAGGGAGAGAAGATATGAATAGATCTAAAATAAGGCATCTCATTAGTAAAGAAAATACTTACCACAAAGAAAAAACCAAGCCAAAATGGCTTCACTACTGAAAACTTTCAAACTTTCAATGAAAAATTAACACCAGGTGTTTACAAACTCTTCCAAAAACAGAAATAAGAATCCACAATTCATTTCTATGACACCAGTATTATCCTGATACCAAAATCAGAGATTACAAGGAAGAAAAACTATACACCAATATCTCTCAGGAACATATTAATGGAAGCAAAATCACTATGCAAAATACTAGGAAACAGGTTCTAAATAAACACCTAAAAAAATTATTAACATATATCATGACCAAGTGGGACTTCTCCCAGAAATTTAAGATTAGCTTAACATCCAAAACCAATCAATTGCAATACACCATATAAAAAGACTATAGGACAAAAACCAGACAAGTCATCTCAATAAATGCAGAGAAAGCATTTTATTAATATAAAATCCAATATTCTTCCCTGATAAAAAAACACTCAAGAAGTTAGGACTAGAAAAGAACTTCCTCAAAATACTGTATTACATCTATGGAAAATCTACAGCAAACATCATACTTGATAGTGAAAAGACTGAATGCATTCCCTCTAAGTCAGGAATAAGGTGAGGACTTATACACTAGGTTCTTGTCAAGATAATTAGAAAAGAAAAATAAAGACATTGAAATGGAAAAGGAAAAAGTAAACCAATTTTTATTTGCAGATGACATGATCTTGTATATGGAATCCAGAGAGGAAAAAAAAATAGAATTAAAAGGTTCAAAAAGGTTTCAAAGTACAAGATCAATATTAAAAAGCCACTTGTATTTCAACCTCTAGAAATGAACATTATAAAAATGAAATAAAGAAAACAATTCCATTTAAAATAGCATCAAAAAACACCTGAACATACATTTAACAACAGGAGGGCAAGACCTGTACACTGAAAACTACAAAACACCATTTAAAAAAACTTAATAAGATCTAAATAAATGGAAAAACATTTCATGGATTGGAAGACTTAATAGTGCTAGGAGTGAAACTCTCCCCAAATTGATCTACCAAATCAATGTAATTTCTATCAAAATTCTAGCTGCCTTTGTGCAGAAATTAATAGCAGATTCTAAACTTCTTATGAAAATACAAGAGCTCAAAATAGTCAAAAGAATCTTGAAAAAGAACTGGAGGACGCACATTCCCCATTTCAAAATTTACTGCAAAGCTAAACTTATAAAGACAGTATAAAAATAGCATAAGCTTAGACATATCCATCAGGCTCTCTATCAGATCTAGTTCCTTAAATCTATTTCTCACTTCCACTGTATAGTCATAAGGGATTTGATTTAGGTCATACCTGAATGGTCTAGTGGTTATCCCTACTTTCTTCAGTTTAAGTCTGAATTTGGCAATAAGGATTTCATGATCTGAGCCACAGTCAGCTCCCGGTCTTGTTTTTGCTGACTGTATGGAGCTTCTCCATCTTAGGCTGCAAAGAATATAATCAATCTGATTTCGGTGTTGGCCATCTGGTGATATCCATGTGTAGAGTCTTCTCTTGTGTTGTTGGAAGAGGGTGTTTGCTATGACCAGTGCGTTCTCTTGGCAAAACTCTATTAGCCTTTGCCCTGCTTCATTTTGTACTTCAAGGCCAAATTTGCTGTTACTCCAGGTGTTTCTTGACTTCCTACTTTTGCGTTCCAGTCCCCTATAATGAAAAGGACATCTTTTTGGGGTGTTAGTTCTAAAAGGTCTTGTAGGTCTTCATAAAACCGTTCAACTTCAGCTTCTTCAGTGTTACTGGTTGGGGCATAAGCTTGGATTACCGTGATATTGAATGGTTTGTCTTGGAAACGAAAAGAGATCATTCTGTCGTTTTTGAGATTGCATCCAAGTACTGCATTTCAGACTCCTGTTGACTATGATGGCTACTCCATTTCTTCTAAGGGATTCCTGCCCACAGTAGTAGATATAATGGTCATCTGAGTTACATTCACCCATTCCAGTCCATTTTAGTTCGCTGATTCCTAGAATGTCGACATTCACTCTTGCCATCTCCTGTTTGACCACTTCCAATTTGCCTTGATTCATGGACCTAACATTCCAGGTTCCTATGCAATATTGCTCTTCACAGCATCAGACCTTGCTTCTATCACCAGTCCCATCCATAACTGGGTATTGTTTTGCTTTGGCTCCATCCCTTCATCCTTTCTGGAGTTATTTCTCCACTGATCTCCAGTAGCATATTGGGCACCTACCGACCTGGGGAGTTCCTCTTTCAGTATCCTATCATTTTGCCTTTTCATACTGTTCATGGGGTTCTCAAGGCAAGAATACTGAAGTGGTTTGCCATTCCCTTCTCCAGTGGACCACATACTGTCAGACCTCTTCACCATGACCCGACCGTCTTGGGTGGCCCCACACGGCATGGCTTAGTTTCACTGAGTTAGACAAGACTGTGGTCCTGTGATCAGATTGGCTAGTTTTCTGTGATTATGGTCCAAGCCAGGCTTCAGAAATACGTGAACCGAGAACTTCCAGATGTTCAAGCTGGTTTTAGAAAAGGCAGAGGAACCAGAGATCAAATTGCCAATATCTGCTGGATCATCAAAAAAGCAAGAGAGTCCAGAAAAACATCTATTTCTGCTTTACTGACTAGGCCAGAGCCTTAGACTGTGTGGATCACAATAAACTGTGGAAAATTCTGAAAGAGATGGGATACCAGACCACCTGACCTGCCTCTTGAGAAACCTGTACATAGGTTAGGAAGCAAGTTAGAACTGGACATGGAACAACAGACTGGTTCCAAGCAGGAAAAGGAGTACGTCAAGGCTGTATATTGTCACCCTGCTTATTTACCTTATATGCAGAGTACATCATGAGAAACACTGGGCTGGAAGAAGAACAAGCTGGAATCAAGATTGCTGGGAGAAATATCAATAACCTCAGATATGCAGATGACACCACCCTTATGGCAGACAGTGAAGAGGAACTAAAAAGCCTCTTGATGAAAGTGAAAGAGGAGAATGAAAAAGTTGGCTTAAAGCTTAACATTCAGAAAACTAAGGTCATGCCATCTGGTCCATCACTTCATGGGAAATAGATGGGGAAACAGTGGAAACAGTGTTAGACTTTTTTTTTTTGGGTCCAAAATCACTGCAGATGGTGACTGCAGCCATGAAATTAAAAGATGCTTACTCCTTGGAAGGAAAGTTTGACCAACCTAGATAGCATATTAAAAAGCAAAAGACATTACTTTGCCAACAAAGGTCCGTCTGGTCAAGGCTATGGTTTTTCCAGTGGTCATGTATGGATGTGAGAGTTGGACTGTGAAGAAAGCTGAGTGCCGAAAAATTGATGCTTGTGAACTATGGTGTTGGAGAAGACTCTTGAGAGTCCCTTGGACTGCAAGGAGATCCAACCAGTCCATCCTAAAGGAGGTAAGTCCTGGGTGTTCATTGGAAGGACTGATGCTGAAGCTCTAATACTTTAGCCACCTCATGGGAAGAGCTGACTCATTGGAAAAGACCGTGATGCTGCAAGGGATTGTGGGCAGGAGGAGAAGGGGATGACAGAGGATGAGATGGCTGGATGGCATCACCGACTCGATGGACATGAGTTTGAGTAAACTCCAGGAGTTTGTGATGGACAGGGAGGCCTGGCGTGCTGCAATTCATGGGGTTGCAAAGAGTCGGACAAGACTGAGCAAATGAACTGAACTGAACTGAGACATATCCATCAACGAAATAGAAATGAGAGTCCAAAAATAAACCCACATATCTACAGTCAATTGATTTTCAACAATTATGCCAAGACCATTTAATAGTGCAAGAACGATCTTTTCAACAAATGGTGTATGAACAACTAGATATCTCATTAGAAAAGATGCAGCTAATCCTTACTTCTTATCACGTACAAAAAATTAACTCAAAATGAACTATACCAAATATAAGAGTTGTATTATAAAACTCTTAGACAAAAACATACAAGTAGCTCCTTTTCAGTCTTGAATTAGGTAATGCTATCTTGGGTACAATAGCAAAAATACAAGCAACGAAAGAAAAAAAAAAGTCAAAGAAACTGAACATCAAAATTTAAAACTTCAGTGCTTCAAGCAATGCCATCAAGACAGTAAGAGGACAATCCACAGGATGGGAGAAAATATCTTCAAATCCTTTATTAGATAAGGGACTTGTATCCAGAATATGCAGGACAAGAAGTAACAGTTAGAGCTGGACATGGAACAACATACTAGTTCAAAACTGGGAGAGAAGTACGTCAAAGCTGTATATGGTCACCTGCTTGTTTAAAATTATATGCAGAGCACATCATGCAAAATGCTGGACTGGACGAATCACAAGTTGGAATCAAGATTTCTGGGAGAAGTATCAACAGTCTCTGATATGCAGATACCACTCTAATGGCAGAAATTGAAAAGGAACTAAAGAGCCTCTTGATGTGGGTCAAAGAGGAGAATGAAAAAGCTGGCTTAAAACTCAACGTTCAAAAAATGAAGATCATGGCATCCAGTCCCATCACTTTCTGGCAAATAGATGAGGGAAAACTGGAAACAGTGACAGATTTTATTTTCTTGCGCTCTAAAATCACTGCAGATGATGACTGCAGCCATGAAATTAAAATACATTTATCTCTTGGAAGAAAAGCTATGACAAACCTAGACAGTATATTAAAAAGCAGAGACATCAATTTACTGACAAAGGTCTGTATAGTCAAAGTTTTGGTTTTCCAGTTGTCATGTATGGATGTGAGAGTAGGACCATAAAGAAGGCTGCTGCTGCTACTGCTAAGTCACTTCAGTCGTGTCAGACTCTGTGCGACCCCATAGACGGCAGCCCACCAGGCTCCCCCGTCCCTGGGATTCTCAAGGCAAGAACACTGGAGTGGGCTGCCATGCAACCCTTCTCCAATGCATGAAAGTGAAAAGTGAAAGCAAAGCCGCTTAGTCATGTCTCACCCTTTGCAACCCCATGGACTGCAGGCTACAAGGCTCCTCCATCCATGGGATTTTCCAGGCACGCGTACTGGAGTAGGTTTCCATTGCCTTCTCCATAAAGAAGGCTGAGCACTAAAGAATTGATAATTTTTAACTGTGGCACTGGAGAAGACTCTTGAAAGTCTCTTAAACAACAAGACCAAACCATCAATCCTAAAGGAAATAAACCCTGAATATTCACTGGAAGGACTGATGCTGAAGCTGAAGCTCCAATACTTTGGCTACCTGATGCGAAGAAATAAACCCATTGGAAAAGACTGATGCTGAGAAAGACTGAGGGCAGGAGGAGAAAAGGGCAACAGAGGATGAGATGGTTGGATGGCATCACTGACTCAATGGACATGAGTTTGGGCAATCTCACAGGAGATGGTGAAGGACAGGGAAGCCTGGCGTGCTGCAGTCCACAGGGTCACAAAGAGTTGTACATGACTTACCAACTGAACAACAACAAATCTAGAATATATAAATGACTGTTTATATAGTCATTTATAAATTATAACTATTAATTATAACTTATGACAATACAAAAAAAGCTAGTTAAAAAATGAGCATCAAGTAAATAATAAGAAAAAAGTCATTAAAAAATGGGGAAATGATATAATTATATATTTCTCCAGAGAAGATATACAAACAATAAATGCATACAAAATGCAACTCAACATCATTAGCTATCAGGGAAAGGCAATTCCAAACCACAATGAGATACCACTTCATCTGCACTAGGATGGCTATATTCAAAGGACAGATAATAAAAGTACTGGCAAAGATGTGGAGAAACTGGAACCTTCATACACTGCTAGTGTAATTTTTAAATGGTGTGGCCACACTGGAAAATAGCCTGGCAGTTCTTCAAAGGTTAAGCAAAGAATTGTATTACCAGAAATTTCATTTCTAGCTATATGTCCAAGAGAAATGAAAGCATATATCCACACACAAGCCTATACATGAATTTTCCTTGCAGCATTATTTGTAATAAACAAAAAGTTGAAACAATCCAAATGTCCATCAACTGATGAATGGATAATAAAATGTACTATATCCATACAAGGGACTATTATTCAGCAATAAAAAGTAATAAAATATTGATAACATTTACAACATGGATGAACCTTTCAAACATTATGCTAAGTGAAAGACGGTAGTCAAAAGATTACATATTGTATTAGTCTATCAATATGAAATGTCTGGCACAGGCAAATCCATACAGACTAAACAGATTACAGGTTGGTTAGCACTGAGTGTGGGGACTTGAGGAGGATAAACAGTGACCACCAGTGAGTATGAAAAAATGTTTCAAAATTAGATTGTGGTGACAGTTGCAGAACCTTATGAATATAACAAAAAAACACTGAATTAGAAACCTTAAATGGGTAAATTATATGTGAATTACATCTCAATAAACCTGTTAAGGAGAAAAAGAATACCCTTTCAATGCCTCATTACATTGCAAAGTTGACAAAGCAAGCCTATGTAAGCAAAAACTAGATAACTATTTTATATAAAACACTCTTACCTCCAGTGCTTATTTCTACCTCTGTAGAATCTCTTTCCAAACTCCCAGCGCTGCTAACAATATTCATTAAATGGATTGCAGTCCAAGCAAAAGGCATGCGATACTTTCCAAGTCTTTGACAAAACTGATCAGCTTGACTTTTCAGCTTCTCCAATTTTTCCTTATTCTGTAAAACAAAACTTTATACATTATATGATTATGCTCAAAATAAACGAATTAAAGGCTATATCATAATATATAAAGGAAAATATAAAGGTTAACAATTTTCAATTCTCAGCAAGATGGAAAAACAATCCATACCTTTCAGCAACCAATTAACAGTGTGTGCATACATGCTAGTTTGCTTTAGTCATGTCTGACTCTTAGCGACCCTATGGACTGTAGCCTGCCAGTCTCCTCTGTCCATGGGATTCTCCAGGCAATACTGGATTTGGTTGCCATGCCCTCCTCCAGGGGATCTTTCCCACCCAGGGATTGAACTTGCATTTCCTGCCAGTTCCTACATTGCAGACTGATTCTTTACTGCTGAGCCACTGGGGAAGCCCCAACTAACAGTATATTAACTACTAAAGAACCTTAACCAGTTCTACAAATACATCTAAAAGTTTTTAAAATTTGTTTGTGATGATCTTATTTTGGAATAAAAGAAAGGAGAGTAAGTGTCAAGCATGTTTATGTACTGCATGTACTATTTTATGAACGAAATATAGCCATGTTACAGTCATCAACTGTCAATCACAAAATATTCCAGGTTATGACTTATTAAATTTTTTATTCTATAAAAAAAAAGATGGAAGCACTTGAGCCACTTTGAAATAATCACTAACTTATGACAACTATGATGTAGAAGTAGGTAGGGCAGAAACAGGCCAACAATAATATGTCCAGAATTGTGATAAAAGAAGCAAACAAAAAAAGTACCAGAGGACTAAACCCTTGAAAAAGACTAATAATCCAAACAGTACATGCTTATCTGGAAGACAACCTGAAGCTGGCTCAACTTTCAGGCTATCCCTAAAACACACACTAATGTGGCCTGCAATAGTCAATCCATAGTGCAAGAGTGAAAATCCATAACAAAATCTCTCACATGCTCTTTCCATATAGGATGTCAGTGAGGTCATACTCTAATGGCAGTGTCCTAACATGCGATTCAGGACTGAGAAAAGATGAAGGGATACCGAAATGATAAGAGAGTTTTTTGCTATATCTGCTATACCTCCAAAATAGGTCCTTGCTTTAGGAGTACTTACAGAGAATTAAGGGCCCATAATGAAATTATGTAAATACGTAAGGGAAGAGCGAAATAAGCCACAATGACACACCTATGAGTTTCATATAACAGAGAAAATTTAATTTGTAAAATGACGACCTGGGGAAAGCCAGAATACTTTAACCCTACTTTCAACCAGATATCTAGGATCTAGGAATCAGAGAACATCATGTGCTCAGATGTACCCATATTAGCAAAAAAGGCTAAATTCTTGTTACAAATCTCAGAAAAACAGAAAGCAACAATTTTCTAAATTTTGATGATTTGTCCAATACTCCTCAAGCACACTTCTCCTGCCTGTTTGACATTAAATCATATGTTCAAACATCCAAAAATCACCTTTTATTCTTATAGCTAACTCAGAGTATCTAGAATTGGGTACCAATTATTCACCAACTATTTTTGCTTTATAAGTTTATTCAAGTTCTATAAATTTGTTATCTGATGGCAAAGGGAAGAGTGTGTTTTCTATTTTTACAATATTCCTTATTTATCTGCCACTAGACTGATACCCAAAATATGTCTGCTTTGCTAGAAAAAGTTTCATCAAAATCACTGTTTGGTTAAAAAAAAAGAAAAGAAAAATCACGGTCCAGTGGTTTGAATTCCACAAATCCACTGCACGGGGCATGGATCCCATTCTTGGCTGGGAATCCCAAAAGCTGCAAAACGTAGCCAAAAAAAAAAAAAAATTCACTATTTTGTAAATACAGAAAATTTTTCATTATTCAGGAATTAAACTGAATTACTTTCTCTCCAAGGAAAATAAAAATTTAAGAGTCAACTAGTTTGGGGGTTGGGGAGATGTCAAAGAATAGCATAGCACATGACTCAAACTAGGTGATGAAGGAAATAAAGAAGAAAGAAAACAAGTAGGCCATGAGAAAAAGAAAAGAAAATTTTAGTAGTAAAATCAGTAGTAAAATTATTTAATATGCTCAGTATAGCATCCTCTCAGATTATAATTTTGGAGATTAGAGATTATTTAGGGTTGGGTTTGGTGATCTGAGGGGAATGGACAGTGACTGCTAATGACTATGAAAGTGGGGGGAAATGAGGCATGAAATTCTACCTTGGTGGCATCTGCTTCTTTGAAAATCATATACGGTTCTGCACACTCTCCAATGTCTCCTTGCTGCAGCACTTTTTCTAGCTGTCAAAGGCAAAAAAAGGAAAGATTAATTAAGCTTAAAAATAAAAGCAATCAGCCTGGAATGCAAGGATAGTTCAACATACAAAAATCAATCAACTTAATATATCACATTAACAAAATAACAGAACAAAACCACATGATCATGTTAATTACTGCAGAAAAAAGAACTAGACAATTCAACACCCTTTCATGATTAAAAAAAAAAAATTCAACAAACCTGGAAAAGAAGAAAACTACTCCAATATGAGCCCATCTATGAAAAGACCACATCTAACATCTTATTCAATGTTGAAAAACAGAAAGGTTTTCCTTTAGAATCAGAAACAGGATAAGAATGTTAACTTTTGCCAATTCTATTTAACAAAGTACTGGAAGTCTAAGCCAGAGCAATGTGACAAGAAAAAGGAAGCCCAAAAAAGAAACAAAAACATTCAAATTAAAAAAGGAAGAATTTAAATTATCTCTGTTTACAGACAACATGATCTTTTACAGAGAAAATCCTAATATTTCACAAAAAAACGATTTAGTTCAGTTCAGTCGCTCAGTCATATCCGACTTTTTGCGACCCCATGAACCGCAGCACGCCAGGCCTCCCTGTCCATCACCAACTCCCAGGGTCCATCCAAACCCATGTCCATTGAGTCAGTGATGACATCCAACCATCTCATACTCTGTCGTCCCCTTCTCCTCCTGCCCCCAATCCCTCCCAGCATCAGGGTGTTTCCCAATGAGTCAACTCTTCGCATCAGGTGGCCAAAGTATTGGAGTTTCAGCTTCAGCATCAGTCCTTCCAATGAACACCCAGGACTGATCTCCTTTAGGATGGACTGGTTGGATCTCCTTGCAGTCCAAGGGACTCTCAAGAGTCTTCTCCAACACCACAGTTCAAAAGCATCAATTCTTTTGCACTCAGCTTTCTTTATAGTCCAACTCTCACATCCATACATGACCACTGGGAAAACCACAGCCTTGACTAGACGGACCTTTGTTGACCAAGTAATATCTCTGCTTTTTAATATGCTGTCTAGGTTTGTCATAACTTTCCTTCCAAGGAGTAAGTGTCTTTTAACTTCATGGCTGCAATCACCATGGGCAGTGATTTTGGAGCCCAGAAAAATAAAGTCAACCACTGTTTCCACTGTTTCCCCATCTATTTGCCATGAAGTGATGGGACTGGGTGCCATGATCTTAGTTTTCACAACTAATAAATAAATAAATTCAGCAAAGTTGCAGGATACAAAATGAACAAAAATCAGTTGTATATTTCTATAACAAGCAATTCAAAAAAGAAATTAAGAAAATAATTCCATTTATAATATCAAAAAGAATAAAGTACTGAGGTATAAACCAAAGAGCTGAAAGATTTATAATCTGAAAACTAAAGAGTTAAATAATTTTCTACAAGAATGCCAAGACTATTCATTGGGGAAAGAACAGTTTTTCCAACAAATGGTGTTTTAAAAAACCCTGAATTCCTAAATACAAAAGAATAAAGTTGAACCCTTACATTATATACAAAAATTAACTCAAAACAGATCAAAGACTACCCCCCCAAAAAAAACCCTAACACTATAAAACTCCTAGAAGAAAAATAAAGGAAAAGCTTCATGTGAATAGATTTAGTAATATATTCTTGGATTTTACACAATAAAAGCAAAGGCAACAGACATAAAACTCATTAAACAAGATTACATCAAAATTTAAAACTTTTGTATATGATAGGACACAATCAACAAAGTGAAAAGGCAACTCACAGAATGAGAGAAAATATTTGTAAATCATATAATTGGTAAAGAATTAATATCCCAAACAGATAAAGAAATCCTACAACTCAACAAGAGAATAGCAAATAACCTGATTTTTAAATGAGCAAAGGATTTGAACAGACATTTCTCCAAAGAGCCAAACAAATGTCTAAGAAACATAACGAACACTCCCAACATCACTCATCAGTTTGCTGTTGTTATTTAGTTGTTAAGTTGTGCCTGACTCTTCTGTGACTTCATGGACTGTAGCCTGCCAGGCTCCTCTGTCCATGGGATTTCCCAGGCAAGAATACTAGAGTGGGTTACCAATTCCTTCTCCAGGGGAATCTGCCCGACCCAAGGACCGAACTGACATCGCCTGCATTAGCAGATGGATTCTTTATCACTGAGCCACCTGAGAGGCCCGTCACTTATCACTGGGCTTCCCTGGTGGCTCAGCGGTGTCCCTGGGCTTCCCTGTGATGCTGGTGATTTAACTGAATGAAGTATGTAAAGCAACTGACCGACCTGCAGACCCCTGGAAGGAGCACAAGCACCTACCAGAGTACAACCTAGGTCAGCTGACCACCAGACAACGCAGATGCATGAACTAAAACAATGCTTACTGCTGGATGCCACTGAGATTTTCGTCTTTTTGTTCTTGTAGAGGAATAACTAACTAATATATAGACCAAGGGAATTTTTCTCTCAAAAAACAAAATTATATTGCTGGACTATGATATAAGAAAATTTTTAAATATAATTTCTTTAAAATCTGTATACATCTTAACTTGTTCATATTTTTAAAATTACACAGAAATCTTTTTCTGTTTATATACAAACATTTATGTGTGTTTAGGTATATGTGTATGTATCTTACACAATTGGGACCATATGGTATGAATCATCTCACTTTCAAGCAGACAGTATTCCAATCATCATCACTATCTTTCTAGTTCATTCCCTCAAATATGTTCTATTTTATGAAAACTTACTATTTTCCCATGTAAAATAATGGTGTATACACATTTGTCAATTATTTTAATATCTAGAACTTTACTTATAAGTGAGTTTCTGAAGACCACTGCTGCTAAATCTTTGCTTGGAGAATTGTTCATTTTAACTAAGATTTATTTTAACCTGAATTCATAGGAATCTATCCACAAATTAGGACATTATTCCTGTGGGTAAATAAAATTCATTTCATGACAATCTACTTTATAACCTTATTAAAAAATTCATTACCTTTTTATGATAATTTTATATAAATAAAGGTAAAATGATTAAAGACTATATTTTAGGCAACTCTCAAGTCAAGGTCAAGTTAAGGTAAATTATTATTAAGTTATCCTAAGTGAGGTAGCTTAGTAATATTCAAATTTTAGTATCTGTAATCCTTATTCTTAAACTGATAGTCAAATCATAATGCTCCATGATTTCAATGATTTAGATTTTAATATTTATATAATTTAGGAACTGTATGATAAAACCACAGTATAGCTCCATATCCAAATAACCATAGATGGTTAATTTAATATGCCAACACAGCTAAGTTATCAAACACCAGTCAAGATGTTGCTGTGAAGGTATTTTTTTAGAGGTAATTAACTTTTAAATCAGTAGACTGAGTAAAGCAGATTACCCTTCATAATATGGGTGGGCCTTATCCAGTTAGTTGAAGACCTCAAGAACAAAGACTAAGTTTGCTCAAAGATGGATTCTCAAGACAACATAGCAATCCTCTATGTGTATATGTATCGTCTTCCTACTGATCTGTTTCTCTAGAGAATTCTAATAAAGCTGCCCACTCAAGAAAAATTTAGGTAGCACCTATTGTATACATCCAATATTATGTTAAAAAATATTAACATGAAAAAATAGGCAAAGATAAAATCTTTGGCCTTTAAAAGCTTGTAATATTGATAGGCAGACAAGTACACAGACATAACACAAATAAACAAATATATTTAACATTATTCTCACCTTTATTACAAGAAAAACATCTTGGGAAGGATAAGTGATAGAAAAAATAGCTGATCTTGCCAGGGTGGTAATGGCAGCAGGTGGTACATGTGGACGTAATAATCCTTTCATCTGCTCAGAATTAAGGTCAAAATAAAAGTTTTCTGAAATCTAAAAAACATATTCATTATGTTAAATTTAAAACCTGTGCATTTTATAAACACTCACAAAAATCACAAATATTCAGTCTTAAAATATTACAGATATTAAACAATTATACTAACATACAATGTACCTACATTTCACTATCAGTGAAGATATATAAAGATCTTTACATAACTAAATCAAAGCAAAACAAATTAATGCAAAAACATATTCTAAAGAACCATATCCCATACTCTTTTAGTAAGAAATTTAACTTTTGATAAAGTATATAAAGAAACTATTATTAAATGTATGACAAAACCCACTGGAAAAAAAAAAATAAATAAAATTAAAAAAAAAAGAAACTATTATTAATATGAGTTACCCAAAGTTGAGTCTTTGAAAACTTAAATAAGATTTCAGAAGATGTGATCAAGTAAATACAAGATGCTGGAGTAGAGTTCCACTATAGAAATCCACACTATACACTGACGGCAGAAGTCATTAAAGGCATTTCAACTTTCTACTACAAGGTAGGCTTAGAATACTAAAAATGCTGCATGATAAGTCCTCTGAAAAACTCCTAAGTGTAACAAAGACATAACAGCAAAACCAAGAGCAATATTTTAGACAAGAATATTCAAAATATAAATAAATGATCTTTTAATAATAGCTAGTGAGAATTTTAAAATTACATCAACAAAACTTCACTGTCACCATCAATCTAACTCTTTATACATCATTTGCCTAAGATGCTTTTCTTATATTTTTTCTATTTCTTACACTAAAAGAAAGTTGCTCCTGCTACTCCTTTTCAGAACTCTTTCAAAGAAACAAAAAATAAGTCAACTAAACTATTTTACAGTAGGAAAATAATGTCTCACAGTTCTATTTTCTTTTTTAAAAAATCCATGTTTAATAAGTCTCAAAAAATTATCTTATAAAACAAATTAGAAACAGGTTTCTGAACCTCTGATTGGGACAAAAGACTACGTTCAAATTATATAACCTTACCTTTTTCTTTTCTTTCACATCATATAAAGCCAAACTTGCAAAAATGGGTTCAATTTCAATCTCAAACCTTTAGGAAGGAGAAGGATGAGTTTTAAATATATACATAAAATACACAGTTTGAGAGAAATTCTCATTCCAAAAATAAATTCTCTCTATACCCTGTACTTTTCTCTACCTGTGCTATTCCACCTATACTACCCATCTTCCTTGAACACACTTTCCCATGTATATCTTCCAGTCTAAATCAACTATTAGCACATACTTCAAAAGCTTAAAAAAAAAGTCCACCCCCTGGTGGCGCTAGTGGTAAAGAACCGGCCTGCCAACGCAGGAGACAGAGACGTGGATTTGATCCCTGAGTCGGGAAGATCCCTTGGAGAAAAGCATGGCAACCTGCTCCAGTATTCCTGCGTGGAGAATCCCATGGAAAGAGGAGCCCACGGGATACCATCCACAGCATCACAAAGAATCGGACACGAATGAAGCGACTTAATACACACCATGAAACAAATATAAAATCAACTCTAAGGAAAAAGATACTACTGATATTCCTCAAGTCAAGAACAGTGTCTGATAAATACTTCAGATTTCAGTGGATGTGTTTTCAAGTTTTAAGACAATTATATAGCTGAGGCAAAGAGTCATCTTCATCTGTGAGCCAAAAGTGCTCTAAAGTTCAGCTTCACAGGTAAGATTAAATGCTTGGGAGCATTTAAAATTATGTATAGGACAATCCTTTTCCAAAGGACAGAAACACAAGTATAATATCCACTAGGATTTTTTTATACTGGTACTCAAAACATTATTCCAGAAAAGAAAAGTTATATAGTAAACAAAACAAATACTCACTTGAGTGATAAACATTTTACAAGAAGTCTTTGACCAAAATGTTCTTTGGGCACATCAGGAACACTAAGTCGTTCTATTGGCTCTTCCTGCAAATTGACAAGCAACACCCAAATGAATATGCTTACCATGTCTCAACCCTTTACAGTTTATTTTTTAAGAACTTATTTTATTAACCTACTACTTTTAGTCTTCACAAGTAAGCAAAGAATGGCCTATTTATGCTCAAACAAAAGTCATTAGATTGTAAGTGTGCTCAATTATATTTCATTTACAAAAAGCAGAGCTATATTTCCATTAAGTTTTATTCCCTACATTTATCATAAAACTATTAATATATACAGTTCATACTCCCAAAACATCTATCTCTATAATCTTTTGCTTCTTTATATCCAAATATCTATACCTCATCTGGTGATGGATGCAAGGCAAAGAGTTCCTTGTGACGATTTGATTTCCTTTGGTCATCATTCTGACGGTCTATTTCTTCATTTGGAGTTCGATCAAGTAAATTGGGAAGCAAAGCATCAGGAAGTGAATTTTTCAAGTCAAAAATACTGCAGGCCCAGCTACCCCTTGGAGTATCGTCTATCGACATTGAACGTCTTTTAAGATCATCCTGCCATGCAAAACATTAAATATATTAATCAATGAATAAAAAATAAACTATTTTAAAAGAACGCCTTATAGTCATTTAAAAATAAAAGTATTACTTGTTCATCCTGGTAGTTGTTGCCATCTGGAGCTTCATCTGATTCAAACACCTGCTTCGGCAAACCTTTTTGCCTTTCTTTCTGTTTATCTAATGTATTAGGATTAAATCCTGTTCCCAGTTTATGATATCTATTCAAAATAAAATAGTTAAGTAAATATCAATTTTCTGAAAATTTTTCACTTTCATCATCATTATATAATAAGCTAACTCTTCTTTATACCATTTCTCTACATAGTAAGAATATATTCTGGCAGTTTTGAGTATATTAAACATTTAAGAAGAAGAAGTGAAGTCACCCAGTCGTGTCCAACTCTTTGCAAGCCCATGGACTGTGGCCTGCCAGGCTCCTCCATCCATTGGATTTTCCAGGCAAGGATACTGGAGTGGGCTGCCATTTCCTTCTCCAGGGGATCTTCCCGACCCAAGGACTGAACTGGGGCCTCCCACATTATAGTCAGACTCCTTAACATCTGAGCCGCCAGGGGAGTCCCATTACACATATAACCAAAGGTTTAAGAAAACGTCCGTTCAAAGTTCCTTTAATCCAACTAGACAGCAGATTATGAGTTTCCAGAGGTAAATCATAATGTCCTTCTTTTCATGACAATCCTGTAGATATACTGCAATTTAAGTTGTACTTTCAATTAAGAAAACTGGTCAGTAAAAGGAAATGATGGGAAGCCAGGTTAAAAATAAAATGAAAGAGTAGAAAATATAAACTGCGTTCATAACAGTATAAATATTTAAAAGGCAAAATATATAGAGAGCATTCAACCATAAAGTTCCAAACATCCAAAAAAAATTTTTGCTATATCTCATTATGTATAAAAGATCTCAAGCAACCGAAAGCTTCAGACTTCTAAAATGAAAAACAGTAAGATCTACACCATTTTGTGTGTGTGTGTGTGTATACTTAACATATATTGTTATATAATATATATATATTAGGCTAAGAACTCTTAAATTAATACAAGCTTTTTTCCAAACAACCCAATATCCAAGATTACCAAAGACACTACAATCAAGAGCATTTACTGTGCCATACCCCATATAGTCACACTGGGGGAAATTTTAATTGAAGTATAAACAATTATAATTACCAGAGGATATTACGGTTTATCAGTCAATTGATGACACAGTAAATAAACACACTCGACACGAATTATTCACATTGTGTCTTATTGCTAAAGGTACTGAAATAGCAACTACATCATGTTCATATCATAGCATAATCATAGAATAAAAGACAGCAGTTTTCTCTGGAAGAACCAAAATAAAGATATGCAATATAGAAACATCAAAGGTATTACTCAAAAGCAGATGTTCCAATATTTCATGAGAGTTTAAAATGCCTTAATTTGTATAAAAGTGTTTGTAAAGTGACAAAGTTTGAATTCAAACACAAGCCTGATTAACTAAAAACCACGTTAACTAAGGACAAATAGATAAAACTTTATAGCCAAAACCATCACTAGATAATTTTTGAAAGATACTGAACTGTTTTCTAGTTTTTGTATCTTTTGTTCTCAATGGAAATATTTGCATTTACCTTAAAGGACAGAATACACTGTTGCTTTTCTATATGAAAAAATTTTCTTTAAAAATATTTTATTATTACAGAACCAATCCATGTTCATTGCTGAAAATTTAAAAATACAGACTTGTAAAAGTAAAATCATTATATTTCTGCTACTCAGAGATTATCAGTGTTGAACACTCCTATTATTTAACTAACTCGACCTTTTCCTAGATGTATGTACAATCATAAAATATATATATATTATGTACACACATACATACTTATAGTATTTGTATTTTTTAATAAAAATGAGATACAAAAAAAAAAATGAGATACAGTGGAAGAAAGTACCTTCATTTGTGAAGTTTTATATCTAAGCTACTCTGATAAGCCAGAACACTGCTGAATTTTATGTTCTAAAAAATCAATAGTATGCAATTCAAGAGTACCAAGACGAAGGACATGATTTATGACTAACACTCTTCTGTGTGATCATTCTGTTCCTCTAGTTAGTTGCTGTAAGGCTCTACATGATCATCCATCTACTACCACCATTTCTTTGACTTTGTATCTTAGCATTCTCTCCTTCAAGTTATTCTGTTCCAGCCACATCGACCATTTGGTACTTCTTAAAACATTCCTAGCATGCTTCCAATATGGAACCATTGCATGTACTGCTCTTTCTCTGTCGAATATACTCTTTCCCATGATATACAGATGGCTTAATGCTTAAATTCCTTTAGGTCTTTGCTCAAATTCATCTTATCAGAAAGGCCTCTTCTGATTAGTTATATAAAGTAGAAACACCTCTGCTTGGCTTGCCCTACCCCCACATATTACTTTCTTTCTCTACAAGACTTCCCTCCACCACAACTATTAAATATTTATCTGTGTTTGTTTATTGTCTATTGCCCTCAACCCCCAAGTAGAATGCAGGCTCCATGAAGGCATGGAGTTTGTTTTGTTGACTCATGTATCATCACTGCTTAGTACAGTGCCTGACACTTACTAGCCTCACAGTAAGTATGTTTTGAATAAATGAATGAATATTAAGTACTTTCTATCCTTTTACCCTTCTGTGCTGAATTATGGAAGGATTTTTTGGTTTCATCTCACAACTTACTATCCCACTTTTCAGACACATCTACTCCACCATTAAACCCATCCACTGAGTTTTAAATTTTTTTTCACTGAACAAATTTTTCACTTCCATAGATAACTAGTTGATTTTTTATATGGTTACAGTATCTTTTCATATCTCTTTGAGGATATTAATTATACATATGGTTCTTGATCTGTGTTCTATTAACTATTTCCTAAATCATTAGTTCTTTTATTTGTGATAATTTGATAATTTGAAATTTGATAATTTGTGGTAATTCTTTCAAGTTCCCTTTGGTTTAGATTGGTTGTATGTGCTCAATCATGTCCGACTCTTTGAGACCCCATAGACTGCAGCCCACCAGGCTCCTATGTCCATGGAGTTTCCTAGGCAAGAATACTGCAGTGGGTTGCCATTCCCTACTCCAGGGGACCTGCCCAACCCAGGTATTTATCCCACATTCCTTGCCTCTCCTGCATTGGCAGGCAGTTTCTTTACCAACTGCACCACCTTGGAAGCCCAAGTGCACTGGTTTCCATCAACTAGCTGGCCATTCTAGGTTCTAACGCTCATTTTTTAATTTGCAAGTGCGTATCTGTCTGGGAAATACTGTATCTCCTTAGCCAAACACATACCCAGTGATTACGGAGAAAAGGCACCTCGTGATTTCAAGGCAGAGTCTGACGGTCTTCTGGGTATGAAGGCTCCTTCTTCTTATTCCAAGGTATGCCCACCCTGGGCACTACACTATGACCTCTGTGGTGTGCTTAGGCAGTCATGTTAACTCTCTGCAACCCCACGGACTGTAGCCTGCCGGGCTCCTCAGTTCACGGGGATTCTCCAGGCAAGAATACTAGCGTGGGTTTCATGCCCTCCTCCAGGGCATCTTCCCAATTCAGGTCTCCGACATTGCAGGAAGATTGTTCACCATCTGAGCCACCAGGGAAGCACTAGGTTCTCAAGCCCCCACTATTCGTGCTCTTAAAATAGGGATACTTCTACTCCCATGTCTATGCATAAAGGCATAGGAGGTTTTAAAATAACCAAATGTCCATTTACCCCAGGTCCCCCTTCTACTGCCTGTATTCACTGAGCCTAACATTCTATTGAACCTTGGGCATGTATTTTCTCTGTGGATTATTTTGTACTATGGTTTTTTACTGTTTCCAATCACACCTATCTTTTATATTTCAGGGATACTTTAAAACCTCTAGATTACCAAAAGTACCCCTTTCATCTTCCATTTACCACTAAAAATAATATCTAGTATAACAGAAAAAAATATAAGCATTAGAATTTGATGCCCCTAGGTTCTAATCCTAGCGACCCCACTTTTTGGCTATGTGACCTCAAAGAAATTACTTAACTACTCTAAGCCTAAGTTACCTTATCTGTTGGGATCTTAAATGAGCATAAAGTACCCAATAAAATGCCCAGCATATAGCAAAAAAACCCATAAATGTTAACTACCATACCCTCATGGCTTAAATCAAGGTGAGCAACCCCATGATTACAGTTAAGTAGCAGATTCCAGATTCCATGAAGTTAATATATTTTGCAACTAATCTCTTTTTGTTAACATTTCTGATTATAAGCTTCCAACATACAAGCAGAAGTAAAGACTTTTGAGTTATCTGACAGAGGAACAGTCTTCTTCAGTAATCTGTAAAATCTGGCTATTGAAATACTTATCAAAATTGTAAGTTCATAAAAACAGCTCTTCTTTATAAAGGGTAGCAGACTGTGCTTTTATTAGGTCACACTAAAACCAAAAAGCATGTCAGCGGTATCCCCAAGAGTGATGCTTAGCACAATATTAAACGCAGTGAAATAAGACAGAAGGGCAACACAATAAGCAATGAACACATCACTGTTGCTAGTACAATTTAGCACAGAAAAATTCATTTCTCAAAACTGTAATGTCTTAACAGAATTTTCCACTACTTCAGTAATTATTCTTCCTTTAGAAAAATAGAATGAGGCCAAGAACATTCAGCACAAAGACCCTTTTCACTATGCAAGAGAGCAAAGGAGAAGTAATTTTATTTCTTAATCTGACTTGATATTTCAAAAACCATCCACTAGGAACATATTTTGTGGTAAATCATTATTTTTACAAATACTTACTTGACTGGATATACAGGTCAAGGACCTATAAATATTCAGCTGGTTAATAAACGGCCAAGACCTTTCAAACAGCCTGATCTAGAAAACTAGCTGTTAAATTTAACTTAATCAATTCAATAAATTGGATCCATTTGACAAATATAAACTATTCATCAATATTTACCCATGATTTCCCAAAAGAATAATACTACAAGTCATTATTATTACATATTACTAGTAATTATTAATGATCTGTGATAATATAGGAATACTATCCCCAATTCAGTTCAGTTCAGTCGCTCAGTCGTGTCCAACTCTTTGCAACCCCATGGACCACAGAACGCCAGGCTTCCCTGTACATCACCAACTCCCAGAGATTACTTAAACTCATGTCCATCGAGTATTATTTTATAAGGAAAATAAGAGAAAGTTAAGTGTGGAACTTCTAAGGAGAAAATATGTATATGCAAAAGTTCTTCTATTACTTTTTCAGCTATTTTTCAAATAAATTTTCAGTTCTCATAATTAGTAGTAACCTACCTTAGTCAATTTATAGATCCTGCTCAGTATTTTTAAATATCACAATGAATATACAACTTACTTTCTGATCACAATTGCCCAGTCTTCTGTATAACTTCTAATACAATCTCTAACATGTGGATCCATTTCACTGTTTTAAAAAAGAAAATATATTTATAATTTAAACAGGAAAGCACTGATGTTTATGAATTTTGCTGCTGCATTCTTGTTGAATACCACCACAAGAAGCAGAATCTGAATAAAACAATGTAAGGTAGTTGTTTTATAGTTATACTAAAACCAGAAATAGGTAGATGTCTCCTTACCTTTCTTCAGGTACAGCTGAGACAAGAGTTCTACAGTCCCTAGGACTATAAACCACTTCAATATCATCTGGAGGGAATTCAACCAAATCCCGTAAAGGTCCAGAATCCACAGCTAAAGGATGAGTAAGGAGGTAATCTTCCAAATCCACTGGGTCCACTGCTTCAGTAAGTGGCACCTTTATAAAGAGGGGTGGGTCAGAGAGGTGGGTAGAAAGGAACAGATGGATACAAGAATTTTAAAACTTTAAATAAAGGATATTTATTATTTGAAAAAATATATTTTTCTCCAGTTTTCTCTAAAATGTCAACAGATAGATATTCAGCCAGATGCGCTAAAGAAATCACAGGTGTTGGCCTTCCTATAGTTCTTCGTGCTTGAGTCAAACTCTCTTTTGATCTTCTTGCTTCGATTTTGCCCTTAACTCCCACATAAAAACAGTAAGATAATTAACAGGTTTATAATATTTAACAATGACAAAGTGCTCGTTGAAGGAATTCTTTTTCATAATTTGGAATTTTCATTTCTAAGTTTCCTAATGGTGTCTTTACTGTTACTGCTGATTATAGTAAAAACATATAACATACTGTGGTAGGCTGAAAAATGGCCCTCCAAAAGATCGCCACATCCCAATCCACGAACTTTAAATGTCAAAATAAATAGATAAATAAAATACAAAATAAAACACTGTTTGAAGATACCATTAAGGATCTTAAAATAGGGACATTATCCTGGATTATCTGAGTGGGTCCAAAATGCAATCATATATATCCTTATACAAAGACAGAGGGAGATATGGGCCACACCAAGGGGAAAACCATATGAAGAAACGGAAAAGAGAGATTTGAAGATTCTCGCCTTAATGACGGAAGTGATATAGCCACAAGCAGCCATCAGAATCTGGAAGAAGCAATAAAATGATACTAAAAGGAGCCTCTGAAGAACATGTGCCAATACTCTGATTTCTACCCATTGATACTGATTCGAAACTTCTGGACTCCAGCATTGTGAGAGAGTACATTTCTGTTGTTTTAAGCCACCTAGCTTGCTGTAATTTGTTTCAGCACCCAAAGAAACTAACACAGACCATATTAAAAGTATTATTAGCAATAACAGTATTTGTGGCATTCCGTGGCCAAGCTGAAATAATAGTTTTCATTAAGGTGTTCTACTTGTCTAATTCAAGAAAGAAAAATTATTCAGGCAAAACTATAAAGGATCTTATCTTTTCATATAGTAACAAAAAATGTGCAGCTGTAGATCAATGAAAATAAGAATATGTTATTTTTCAAGATATTCAATTGGGTAAAAAATACTGCAACTTGCTACCATGCAAGTTCACATTACTACAAAGTAGGTGCTTTAACCTAAACTTCTCTGGACTGAACAACTAAACAGAGTTGTTAAAACAATATTTTAAAGATATTAAGTAAAATACTGAATAACTATAATATCATAAACACTCAAAAGACAGTAACAATTACTGTCATTATCTTTATGTGTTTTCTCATTTAAACCTCCCCCAAATCCTGTAAGTTAGAGATAATTACTATTTCAGTTCTACAAATAAAGGCAATTGTGGTCAAAGAAGTTAACTTCTGGAAATAACAGCCACAAAATGATGGAGCAAAATTTCAAATTGAGTCTTCAAAGTCTAAAATTCATGGTTTTCTCTCATAAGCATTCTATCTCACTATTTCATCAAGTACATAAATACACTATCATGACATTCTTTGTAGAAGCAAAGAAGCAATTCATCAAGGAAAGGGAAATCTTTTTCAATTACTGCTGCTGGGAAAGTTGGATAACTGTATGGGGGGAGAGGGGAATGAACCTCAATCCTTACATCACAACATGTCCAAAATCTAAACCGAGATGGAGCATAGAAACAAACATAAATGCTAAAACTACAAAGCTGCTAGAAGAAAACAGAATATCTTCAGAATATAGAAGTAGGCAGAGGTTTATACTTAGGTCTTTGATCCATTCTGAGTTTATCTTTGTGTATGGTGTTAGAAAGTATTCTGATTTCATTCTTTTGCATGCAGCTGTCCAATTTTCCTAGCACTACTTATTGAAGAGACTCTCAACACTAAATGACAGAGAAGATAAATGATCTTGTTTACCAAAGTCACAATGAAAGTCACTGGTTTTCTAGATGTACTGTTAGCTAGACTTGGAGCAAGGAAATAAGTATATGTTTGCTACAACTGTCTCCACTCTCCCTGCCTCCCATCAGAGACAACTGCCTGGGCTAGTTTTCGGATATAGTGGTAAGATGCTTACACTATATATTATTTTGCAAGATGCTTACAACTATATATTATTTTGCAAGACTCCAGAGAAAGATCCTGTATTTACAGACCCAAGGGAGGAGACTGAAAAATGATTTTATAATAGAAAGTGACTAGACAGTAAGCAGGGTTAAAGGGTGACAAGAAGAAGCAACAGTGAAGCACTAGAGTCTCTTACAGGCAATGTGAGACACTGTCTTACTTCAACAATCACTGTATTGGAATTGTGACTGATGTGTTTAGTGTTAAGATCTCTTTCAAACTCTTCAGGTACACCATCAAAATTCTTGTATTTGATTAGTAGTTGTTTCGGGCTACAGGGAAGGGGGATTAAAGGGTGATAGCCAAAGATTTCTTTTTGAGGTAATGAAAATGTTTTAAATTGACCATTATGATGGTTGCATATACCTGTGAATATATTAAATCCACTGAATCATAAATTAAATGGGTGAACTGTATGGTTATGTGAAATAAATCTCAATTTAAAGCCATTAAAAAAATTGAAACAGAATCTAATCATACACAGAAAATATAGAAGATAGGAAAACAAGTGTACAAGGAAGAAATTTCAAAAAAGTTGAATCAGAATCTAATCAGTTACAGGAAATACAGGAAATAGAAAAACAAGTCTACAAGGAAGTATACATAAAATCCAAAAGGCAGGAAACTGTAAGACAACTAATCCAATTTCCTCAGCAAGTCAATGGCACAAAAACAAACTTAATAGTTGGGGGAGGGAATAGTATCCTACTGTATAGATACGCTCCATCTTCTTTATCCATTCATCTGTTAATGGACAGTCGGGTTGCTTCTATACATTGGCTATTGTTAGTAATGTTGCTAGGAACACTGGGGTGTACCTTCTTGAATTAGTGTTTTCATTTCTTCAGATAAATACCCAAAAGTGGAACTGCTGGATCATATGGCCTTTTGAGGAACCTCCATACTGTTTTCTCCACTGGCTATACCACTTTACATTCCCACCAACAGTGCTCAAAGGTTCCCTTTTCTCCATATCCTTGCCAGCATTTACTATCACTTGTTGATGATAAACAACATCAAGGTTGGTTATTATCAACCTTATCACTTCTTGATGCTGCTGCTAAGTCACTTCAGTCATGTGCACTTCTTGATGATAACCATTCTAACAGGTATGAGGGAATATTCTCATCATGGTTTTAATTTCCATTTCCTTGATGATTAGTGATGTTGAGCACCGTTTCATGTATCTGTTAGTCATCTGGATGACTTCTTTGGAAAAAATGTCCATTTAGTTCTTCTGCCCATTTTTAATTGGATTGCCTTTTTGCTATTAAGTTGCATGAGCTCTTTATATATTTTGGAATCTACCTCCCCTTATCTGAAAGATATTTTGCAAAATTTTGTTCCCACTGTTGTTGTTATTCAGTCACTCAGTTATGCCCGACTCCTTGAGACCTCATGGACTGCAGCATGCCAGGTTTCCCTGTCCTTCACTGTTTCCCAGATCCTGCTCAAACTCATGTCCATTGAGTCAGTGATGTCATCCAATCATCTTGTCCTCTGTTGTCCCCTTCTCCTCCTGTCTTCAATCTCTCCCAGCATCAGGGTCTTTTCTAATGAGTCAGCTCTTCACATCACGCGGTCAAAGTACTGGAGCTTCAGCTTCAGCATCAGTCCTTCCAATGAATAGTCAGTGTTGATCTCCTTTAGGATTGACTGGTTTGATCTCCTTGCTGTGGAAGGGACTCTCAATAGTCTTCTCCAACACCACAGTTCAAAAGCATCAATTCTTCGGCGCTCAGCCTTCTTTATGGTCCAACTCTCACATGCATATATGACTACTAGAAAAACCATAACTTTGACTAGACAGACTTTTGTTGGCAAAGTAATGTCTCTGCTTTTTAACATGCTGTCTAGATTGGTCATAGCTTTTCTTCCAAGGAGCAAGCATCTTTCAATTTCATGACTGCAATCACCATCTGCTGTGATTTTGGAGCCCAAGAAAATAAAGTCTTTCACTGTTTCCATTGTTTCCCCATCTATTTCCATGCAGTGATGGGACTGGATGCCATTATCTTTGTTTTCTGAATGTTGAGTTTTAAGCCAGCTTTCTCACTCTCCTCTTTCACCTTCATCAAGAGGCTCTTTAGTTCCTCTTCACTAAGGTGGTGTCATCAGCATATCCGAGGTTATTGATATTTTTCCTGGCAATCTTGATTCCAGCTTGTGCTTCATCCAGCTTGGTATTTCATACAATGTACTCTGCAAATAAGTTCAATAAGCAGGGTGACAATACAGA
Organism: Cervus canadensis; assembly: GCF_019320065.1. Taxonomy (NCBI): domain Eukaryota; kingdom Metazoa; phylum Chordata; class Mammalia; order Artiodactyla; family Cervidae; genus Cervus; species Cervus canadensis. The sequence continues at coordinate 78,566,251 of NC_057387.1, read as the reverse complement.
GACTTGACGCATTCCTTTCCCAATGTGGAACCAGTCCGTTTTTCCATGTCCAATACTAACTATTGCTTCTTGACCTGCACACAGATTTCACAGAAGGCAGGTAAGGTAGTCTGGTACTCCCATCTCTTGAAGAATTTTCCACAGTTTGTTGTGATCCACACAGTCAAAGGCTTTAGCATAGTCAATGAAGCAGAAGTAGATATTTTTCGGGAATTCTCATAGGATGCCTTTTGTTAATTGTTTCTCTAGCTGTGCAAAAGTGTTTAAGTTTGACATAGCCCCAATTTGTTGACTTTTGCTCTTGGTATTTGTGCTTTTGGTATTATATAAAAAAAAGTCATTTCCAAGACCAAAATCAGGGAGCTTTTTCTCTACATTTTTTTCTAGGAGTTTTATACTATTACCTCTTCTGTTTAAGACTTTGATCCATTTCAAGTTAATTTTTGTGAGTGGTGTAAGATAGGGGATCAATTTCATTGCTTTGCATGTGTCTATTTAGCTTTCTCAGCACCATTTATTAAACAGACTATCATTTTCCCAGTTGGATGCTCTTGGCACCCTTGCAGAATATTAGACCACCATATGAGCAACATATGGTGGTCTAATATTTGGAGGATATTATGCTTAGTGAAATATATCAGACAGAAAAAGACAAATATTTTACAATATCACCTATATGTAGAATCTATAAAACAAACTAAAAATATAAAAAAAAAAGAAAAAAAAAAAAAAAAAAAAACAGACTCACAGATATATAGAATAAACCAGCTATTACCAGTGGGGAAACAGAAAGGGGTAAGAGATTAAGAAGTAAAATTACTATTATAAGGCTTCCCTGGTGGCCCAGTGGTAAAGAATCTGCCTACCAATGCAGAAGACATGCGTTCAATCCCTGATCTGGAAGATCCCACATGCTGCAAAGTAACCAAGCCTGAGCACCACAACTACTGAGCCAGTGCTCTAGAGCAGAGGAGGTACAACCACTGAACCCACAGGCCACAACTGCTGAAGCCCACACAGCTGAGAGCCCACGTTCTGCAGCAAAAAGCCACTGCAACAAGAAGCCCGTGCAAGGTAACTAGAGAGCAGCCCCTGACCAAGAAACCAGAGAAACACCCACACAGCAACAAAGACCCAGCAAAGCCAAAAACAAATAACTATTATAAAATAAATAAGCTACAAGAATATACTACACAGCAAAGGGAATAGAGTCAATTTCTATAACAGCTATAAATAGTACAACCATTAAAGACAGTGAAACACTGTGTTATACACATGAAACTTATTTAGTATTATAAATCAGCCCTATCTCAATTTAAAAAAAAAAAAAGAGGAAGGAGAAACTACCCTCTTTTTTTAAATGCAAGTGATCTAAGACCAAATTCCATCTGTGGATTTTGTTTGATCCTGATTTGGATAAATCAATGACAAAAAGACAAGTGAAATAATTGAGAAAATTTAACATGCACTGGATAGTAGATGACACCAAAGAATTACAGACTATTTTGTTAAGGGTGATAACAGCATTGTGGCTAAATTAAAAAATGTCAATGTTTTTACTTGTCTTCTACTGCTGTGTATGTTTGAAGAGTCCCATAACTTGAAAAGAACTTTCTCAGAAAGAATATAAGAAGAGTTATTGAAGTCAGCAAGCTCTGACAACCCTTTGAAGGAATTCTGTTGCAAAGAAGAGCAAAGAAATACTGAAAGTGGGAGACTGATGGAAAAGTGGGGCAAAAAAAGAATTCTTTTAAATGGGAGAAATAACAGCACATCTGCATGTTTGTAGACTGATGGGAATGTAATGATCCAGTAAACAGAAAAAGTAATGTCATAAAAGAGCAGGGAGAATTACTAAAGTACTGTATTTTAGTAACAGAGAAGTTGGGATCTAGTTCATTACTGGTTTATCTAAAGTAACTGGTGGACAGACAATATGGATACAGATGATAAAATGTGAATACACATGGTGGTAGGAGTATGTGGATGCCCCTGACTGCTTCCATTTTCTCAGTGAAACAGGAAGCCAAGTCATCCTAAGACTGCAAATAGAGAACAGCAATGAGGATTTTAAGGGAAGAGTAGGAGGCATGAAATGAGTCGACTAAAACAGCAGGACAATGAGCAGACTAGGAAAAAAAAATATTTTTAGTTTAAGGAATGGAGAAGTCTTCATGCATTAGTGGTCATATACGTAAAGTGAGACCAGTCAGTGAGACCTGTATATTTTTCCCCAGCCATACCCAGCGGCATGAGTGCTGACGTGAAGTAAGCAGAAGGCTGGGTTTAAACAGCACTGAGGTAGTGCCAATGACATGAGAAGTTAAAGAAATCAATGGTATATGCAAAAGAGTAGTTATAAATTTCAACAAATAATTTAAGTTGGTAAGGAGAGAAAGAAAAGAACATCAAGGAGTGAGAGACCCAAAAATGTTAGCAGGATCATGGATTCTAATCCCAGGAGAGCTGAAGTACAGTTGAAGTCAAAGCACCAGAATAAGAGAGCAAGAGACAGAAGAAGGGGCGGCCAGAGAATAAGGATTGTGGAACTGAGATTGCATGAGGCTTACAATTATTCATAATGACCAAATCCAGGGGTGACTATGGAAATGAACAGTGAAGGTGTAACACACAACACGGGAAATCAGCTGAAAAGAGGAGTTCAAGACACTCAAGAGGGTATTAGAAGGACCATCTCCATGCACACTGAAATCATCCAGAAATCTACATATTATAAACTTTCTCCAATCAGTATGTTGCTGTTGTTAAAAGTAAACTTCATATCTTAAAACTGAATAACAAACATTATAAACATGTCACTACAAGCCATTCAAACTACCATGCTCTGGCATACCATGTTTGTTCAAAAATTGGTACTATTTCACAGATAAAAAGAAAGTGTTAATATAACTTTACCCAACTCACTCTTAACAACTTTTTCAGTTTTTGACAAATGGAGCATGTTTTTAATTCATATTCCTACTACAACTAATATCAGATTTTTTTTAATTAAAATTGATTATCCTCATGCCAGCTTCTTGAATAAAAAAACATATATTTATATCTCTGACACAGCTCCTGGCTTAAAGCAATAATTCAAAACTATATATTCCTTTCTATTGAAGGAGATAGATAATACTATGAATCTATACAATTATGTAACATTTACTTCAGTATCTATTGGGGCTTCCCTGGTGGCTCAGATAGTAAAGAATCTGCCTGCAATGTGGAAGACACAGGTTTGATCTCTGGGTTGAGAAGATTCCCCTGGAGAAGAGAATGGCTACCCACTCCAGCATTCTTGAGAAGAACTCTATGGACAGAGAAGCCTGCCAGGCTACGGTCCATGGGGTCACAAAGAATCAGACACAACCAAATGACTTACTTTCACTACTTTCAGTACCCATTATTTCTAGAAAAGATTCCTGAATTTTCATGTATGAATCCACCTTGGGTTTGAGAAGTTCTATTTATAAAATTCCAGAGTTGATTAAATCCTGAATATAAAGTTTTGGAGTAGATTAGGAAGTCAAAACTTCTGTAACACCTCCCAACACTCCCCTGACTCAAATTTGAGAAAAAAGTTATGTAGCAACTAATAAGGTTGTTAAGTGATACTAGTGATGGAACCCAATCTCCTGGCTCTTCAGTTCAGTTCAGTCACTCAGTTGTGTCCAACTCTTTGCAACCCCATGGACTGCAGCACGCCAGGCTTCCCTGTCCATCACCAACTCCTGGAGCTTGTTCAAACTCATGTCCATTGAGTCGGTGATGCCATCCAACCATCTCATCCTCTGTTTTCCCCTTCTCCTCCTGCTTTCAATCTTTCCAAGCATCAGGGTCTTTTCAAATGAGTCAGTGCTTTGCATCAGGTGGCCAAAGGATTGGAGCTTTAGCTTCAGCATCAGTCCTTCCAATGAATATTCAAGACTGATTTCCTTTAGGATTGACTGGTTTGATCTTGCAATCCAAGGGACTCTCAAGAGTCTTCTCCAACACCACAATTCTAAAGCATCAATTCTTCAGTGCTCAGCTTTCTTTATAGTCCAACTCTCATATCCATACATGAATACTGGAAACACCATAGCTTTTGACTAGATGGACCTTTGTTGGCAAAGTAATGTCTCTGCTTTTTAATATGCCATCTAGGTTGGTCATAGCTTTTCTTCCAAGAAGCAAGCATCTTTTAATTTCATGGCTGCAGTCACCACCTGCAGTGACTTTGAAGTCCAAGAAAATAAAGTCTGCCACTGTTTCCATTGTTTCTCCATCTATTTGCCATGCAGTGATGGGACTAGATGTCATGATCTTAAGTTTTTTGAATGTTGAGTTTTAAGCCAGCTTTTCCCTCTACTCTTTCACTTTCATCAAAAGGCTCTTTAGTTCCTCTTCACTTTCTGCCATAAAGGTGGTGTCATCTGCATATCTGAGGTTATTGATATTTCTCCCAGGAATCTTGATTCCAGCTTGTGCTTCAACCAGCATGGCATTTCTCATGATGTACTCTGAATATAAGTAAAATAAGCAGGGTGACAATATACAGCCTTGACGTACTCCTTTCCCTATTTGGAGCCAGTCTGTTGTTCCATGTCCAGTTCTAACTGTTGTTTCTTGACCTGTATACAGATTTCTCAGGAGGCAGGTCAGGTGGTCTGGTATTCCTATCTCTTGAAGAATTTTCTACAGTTTGTTGTGATCCACACAGTCAAAGGCCTGGCTCTTATCTTTCCACTATTTTTCATGGCCTAGTCAGAATGTAACTGTAACATACCATATCTTAAACACATTACTTACTGTGGTATGATGGGATATATTGCCAACAATGTTGAGGTTTTTGAGCAGCTGGGGAGAGCCACTATACTGTCCAGAGATCTGCTTCCTAACTTCAGCAGCCACAGTTCTGCAACAAAAAAAGCAAATACACTGTTTGCAAAAAGAAATCAGCTTAATGTAAAATGGGAGAAAGCAAAGTATATTAAAAGTTCATTTAAAGAACAACAAAATCTCAGCATATCAGTAAGATTATAAATTCATAAGATATTTTGGTAAATACTGCTTATAATTACCAGAGAAAGCAATGGCACCCCACTCCAGTCCTCTTGCCTGGAAAACCCCATGGACAGAGGAGCCTGGTAGGCTGCAGTTCATGGGGTTGCTACAAGTCGGACATGACTGAGCAACTTCACTTTCACTTTTCACTTTCATGCATTGGAGGAGGAAATGGCAACCCACTCCAGTGTTCTTGCCTGGAGATTCCCAGGGACGAGGGAGCCTGGTGGGCTGCCGTCTATGGGGTCGCACAGAGTCGGACACGACTGAAGTGACTTAGCAGCAGCAGCAGCAGCTTGTAATTACCTAAAACACCTTTATAATGCTGATGCAAGGTACAAAACTGACAGTCAACTTACATAAGGCCTCTTTTTGTATATGACATTTCAGGGAAATATTCTGGCTTATGATAGAGCTTAAAGCTATAATAAGTGTATATCATAAAGTATATAAATTTTAAGGATACAAAATTAATTCTAAAATACTTTATAAACAATATTCATGCCCCATAAAATTATTCCCTATTTTTACTTAACTAATAAAAACTGTCTGCATACTCTGGTATTAACGGCTTTCTATACTTTGAGTCTAATCACCTCTTCAGCTTTATATTCTATCTCAAATTGTTCTCAACAAACATAAATTGTTTCCTAGAATGCTGTTTCTCTCCTGTACCCGCAAATTCAACTCAACTATTTTAAAGGTAAAACTCAAATGGCAAGACTTTCATAAAAGCTTCTTGACTCACCACAGTTAAAATAATATCCTTCTTTGAAACTCTTAGAGCATTCATCATAACCTAAACTCGCATTTTTCTCCTTCCTAGTTATTTTTTCCACATTCATGTATGCCCTATATAAACAGAGGCAATGGTTTCATTCACTGCTATTTTCCCTAAAATATTTAGCATGTGGCATTTAAAACAGAGAAATGTTTATTCTCCTCTGGGCCAGCTTGATGATACTTTTGTTATGGAATGTTCTCAAATTAATAGTTGAATTCAGAGCCCTGAACATCTTACTGCCCATTCAAATGTCCAGCTGAATTTCCAGACAATCTCATTATCCAAGAATTATCTGAATATTATATGATATCGTCTTTAGCCTCTTTCTTCTCTTCCATACTTCCTTACCTTTTTCATATTCAATCACTCCACACATACCTCTCGAGTGCTGTTAGGAGCTGACTAGTCAATTAGAAATCTTTGATACAAAGGTAAAAGAGCTATTTTTTAAGGCTCAAGATACTGAATTAGCTCAACTTTTTCTTTACTTGACTTGAAGTACTTTAGATCATATTTGTGCTTCATAAAAAGTGAATTTGGTATTTATAATTGCCAAAAGTTGGAAGCTTATTCTTTAACAGGTAAAAGGATAAACAAACTGTGTAGTACATTCACACAGTGGAATACTATTCAGCAACTAAAAAAAAAAAAGTGCTAGCAAGCCAAAGAAAAGAGACATGGAAGAACCTTAAGAGAATACTGCTAAGCGAAAGAGACAAGGTACTGTGTGATTCCACCTACACGACATTCTGGAGAAGGCAGAAGTATGACAAGGAGGAAAAAACAACAGCAGTTGCCAGGGGCTGCAGGAGGAAGGGGAAGGAAGAGATGAATAAGCAGTGCACAGGGGACTCTTAGGGCAGTGAAACCGTTCTCTATGGCACTACTATAATAGACACATATACTGTACATTTGTCGAAACCTAAAGAATGCACAACACAAAGAGTAAGCTTAATGTAATTTTTGGACTTTAACTAATAATAATGTATTAATATTGGCTTATATAGCATAACAGAGGTTTCACATTAATCCAAGATGTTAATAATAGGGGAAACTTGGTTGGGGTATAAACATGGGTGATCTCTTGAGTTTCCACTCTTCTTTAAATATAAAACTTCTCCCCCAAAAGTCTTAGTTTTAAAAAAAAAATAAGCAAATGAATAAAAAAGACTAACTGACGACAGACAAGGGAGAGAAGAGCATGAAGAAACCATCAGAGGTTAGAGATGAAAGAGAAAGAGAAAAGGTAACCTTGGAAGGAGAATACGGATTGAGGAGAGGGCAAAGGGCAAGACCTGTAAAGCACCCGGATGTGAGAGGATAGGAACGTTCACTTCAGTTTATGGCTCCCCTTAGGTCTTTTAATGACACCTATACTCTGTGAATGTCCATTAGGTTTGGTTTAAAGGTCTTACAATTTCCTGATGGGTTGTCAAAACTGAGACGAAAATATGAAAACACCTTTAAAGAGACAGAGAGAGGCAGAGAACAAATATTATATCTCTACCTTCCTCAGTGCTACTTAACTCAGCCTACCAACCTCAACACTACCTCAGTGTTCCTGTTTTTCAGTTTTTCTGTGGCTGAACCATGAGTAATCTGAATTGTAAACTGCTCTACTTCATCAAGGTCAAGATCTCACTAATTGTTAAGGCTTGCTGTTACTTCAGGTACAGCTAAGAAAGAAAGCCTCGCTAATTAACCATTACACCATCAATTAATTGAAAGACATACTCTGATTTCACAAAATGGGAAAAATGAAACAAAATTTAAAATATTACTTCCAAAAGAGACAATCTCTTGCTTAATAACAGAGACATGCAAAAGATTAATCTCCACATTACAAATATTTGTCTTATTTGTACAAGACATGATTTCCCCCAGAGAGAAAATCAGCAAAAATTTGTAAAATAAGAACCATTTCCAAACTGAGCTATAATGGTAATAAAAACTCAGCAAAAGATGTATTTATATTGAGACTCTCTACATGAAAAGATTTCCTCAATGGTAATTGAGGAAATTTTCTCAAATAGAAAAGTCTCTCTTAACTACACCATGGTCCAAAGTATGCATGACAAGAAATGTAATAAATATAGTTCCTGATATCAGTTAAAAGCCTTTAGCATAGATTACGTTTTTGATAATTTTTCCTATTCCTAATGTAGCTCATATAGTAAAGCAATACAAGGAAGTCTTTTTACTTCTAATAAGCTATTAACATCAACAGCAAAGTGGAAAGAGGTCAAAAATCCCACAGTTACTTATGCTCTTAAATTATAACAGCAGAATATCTTCTTCCTCTCCCTGAAGAACATGATCCAATATTTGACCTATTTATCTCCTTACCAACTCTCACCAGTTCCACAAACTCCCTCACTATGTCAACATGCATTACAGTTTTTACCCCCCCCCCAAAAAAAATGCATTCACTAAGACCATTCATCAAGGGACATTAGGAATAAATAACAAAGGGTTCACATTCTGAGGGAAAATGATGTTGCATGTAACCTTTCATCTAACCTCATCCCACTTTCAGATGCCCCATCAACCATGATTCCCAAATGTCCCAAGACTAATCTGGGCCTCTCTGATCTTTACTCATTCTTCATGGGACCAGAGGAAACACCCAAGTGAAGATGGCAGGTGGATTCTTCACCACTGAGCCACCTGGGAAACCAAAGGAGAGTTCAGACTAAAATAAAAGAAGTTAGTTGAGCTACTCGTATAAAGTTTACCAAAAAAAAAAAAAAGTCCGCAATGTAATATGTCAAATAAGAATAATACCTCTTGGAACTGGTAATGTTTATACTGAAGACAGAACGCAGGGAAAAAGTGTAAGGGAATATACCATGGAATATACCAGGTAAGGGAACATATCAAAGACAAGGCAAAAAGGGCTAGCTAAAAAGCCCCAAAAGATAAAAGGTAAGAACAGATGATACTCCAATGCTGTGACTATACACGTCCAAGACTGATGACCAACAGGGTGAATCATAGTTCGATCATTGTGTACAGTTGGTATTAAAGACAAAAAGAGGCAAAAATAAATAAACAAATGCAACACTGTATCACCTTCCAAGTATTTGTGCCAAAAATGTCTAACCTGAACTGATTGGACCTATATAACCATAAGTTTGCTTTCTAAGTCTGTGAGTCTATTTCTCTTTTGTAATAAGTTCATTTGTGTGTGTGTGTATGGTTATCAGGGGAGGGTGGGGTGGGGAGGGATAGCTAGGGAGTTTGGAATTGATATATACACTGCTATATTTAAAATGGATAATGAAAGGGACTTCCGTGGTGGTCCAGTGGCTCCAGTTCCCGAGGCAGGGAACCACGTTTGATCCCTGGTCAGGAAATTAGATCCCATGTACCACAACTGAAAGATACTGCATGCCACAACTAAGATTTGGTGCAGCCAAAAAAATTTTTTTTAATTTTTAAAAATAAAATGGGTAACTGAGAAGGAACCACTGTATAGCACAGGAAAACTGCTCAATACTCTATAACAACTAAATTGGAAAAGAATTTGAAAAAGAGTAGATACATGTATATGTTTAACTGAATTACTTTTCTGTATACTGGAAACTAACGTAACACTGTTAGTCAACTATAAAGTGAAGTTGAAGTCACTCAGTCATGTCCGACTCTGTGACTCCATGGACTGTAGCCCACCAGGCTTCTCCATCCATGGGGTTTTCCAGGCAAGAATACTGGAGTGAGTTGCCATCTCCTTCTCCAGGGGATCTTCCCCACCCAGGGATCGAACCCAGGTCTCCTGCATTGAAGGCAGACGCTTTACCCTCTGAGCCACCAGGGAAGTCCCAACTATACACCAATATAAAATAAAAAGTTTAAAAACAAGCAAAAAAAAATCTGTATATCTAATATCTAGATCACAAAAAATACAGACAACAGTATTAACAATACTAAAAAAGGCAATCAGACAAAATCCAAAAGAAAAGTCATGTCTCTTTAACAAGTCAATGTGATGAATAAATAAACACAGTGGGCTAAGCTTTAGCACAAAAAAGACCTAAGGCTAAAAATTAAAGTCTATTCAAAAAGAGAAAAAAAGACTTAAATATAACCAAATACAATGAATAGTTCTTTACTGGATCCTGGTTTGAACAAGATATTTCTAAGGATAATGAGAAATTTGAACATGGACAAGGTATTACATAATTAAGAATTAGTGTTTTTTTAATATGGGAAACAGTATTATAATAATGGAGGAAAATGTCCTTATATTTGAGAAAGGCAAATGAGGTCTATAATTTAGCTTAAGGGCTTAAAACTCTTCAGTTATTACTACTCTGCCTTAACAGAGAAAACTAGAAAACTAAATATGGAACACAGGTATGGCAAATAGTCTTCAAGAAGTGCATCATATCCTCCGTACATTCCTGAGTGATTAATTCTGCCTCTTTTACTCAGGTTAGACACTCATCCTCTGTGCTTTCAAAGCACTGTGTTCATCTGCATTCATTCAAAGCAATGGAGTTTCCCGGAGGCTCATTCAGATAGGCGGCGGACTAATCAGAATGTTTTCTATGGTGGAATGAGAACCTGGCCTTGCAGACAGAGTTTGATTTCAGCAATGGGAAAACCCAATGTTTGTAAACATTCTCTTTGAAAGAAGCACATAATCTGCAATGTAGGTTTTTCTAGAATGGTAGTAATGCAACTCACAAATGTAAAAGTATGGTGGGAGAAAAAAGAGTCTGGTGAAATATCAAAGATTTGGCTTCTCAGACCTGGCACACTCACTTTTCAGAGGTACCTTTGCAACCTCCTTGAGGAATGACTGAAGCCAAGGAAACTTTAATTCTGACAGGAGTATGTCTCTTTTTTTCTACAAATGTCTCAAAAGAGGTTAATTTCTGCCATTAAAGAAAATGTATATTTTTTTAACTGTCTGGTGGCACTTTCCTATCAAAAAATAACTCATTGTGATAACTGAGCAGATACATAGCATGTATCAAACTGTTCTGAAATCTATTTACCTGTCTCCTTATAAGGAACTAAGCAATTAGTTTTACCCAGCTTAGCACCCTCTAAAACAGTGCCTAGAACACTCTGGGTGTTTAATAAAGTTTAAAAAGCTGAAGTGAAAACTATGAGACTATAGAAAAATTCGGAAAACTCAACAGTGGCCATAGGACTGGAAAACTTCACTTTTCATTCCAATCCCAAAGAAAGGCAATGCCAAAGAATGTTTAAACTACTGCACAATTGCACTCATCTCACATGCAAGCAAAGTAATGCTCAAAATTCTCCAAGCCAGGCTTCAGCAATACATGAATTGTGAACTTCCAGATGTTCAAGCTGGATTTAGAAAAGCAGAGGAAACAGAGATCAAATTGCCAACATCCGTTGGATCATCGAAAAAGCAAGAGAGTTTCAGAAAAAACCTACTTCTGCTTTATTGACTACACCAAAGCCTTTGACTGTGTAGATCACAACAAACTGTGAAAAATTCTTCAAGAGATGGGAATACCAGACCACCTTACCTGCCTCCTGAGAAGTCTATACGCAGGTCAAGAAACAACAGTTAGTGCTCGCTTCGGCAGCACATATACTAAAATTGGAACGATACAGAGAAGGACATGGAAGCAACCTAGATGCCCATCAGCAGACAAGTGGATAAGAAAGCTGTGGTACATATACAAAATGGAATATTACTCAGCCATTAAAAAGAATACATTTGAATCAGTTCTAATGAGATGGATGAAAGTGGAGCCCATTATACAGAGTGAAGTAAGCCAGAAAGATAAACACCAATACAGTATACTAATGCATATATATGGAATTTAGAAAGATGGTAATGATAACTCTATATGCAAGACAGAAAAAGAGACACAGATGTATAGAACAGAATTTTGGACTCTATGGGAGAAGGCGAGGGTGGGATGATCTGAGAGAACAGCATAGAAACATGTATATTATCAAGTGTGAAACAGATCGCCAGTCCAGGTTGGATGCATGAGACAAGTGCTCGGGGCTGGTGCACTGGGATGACCCAGAGGGATGGGACGGGGAGGGAGGTGGGAGGGGGGTTCGGGATGGGGAACACATGTAAATCCATGGCTGATTCATGTCAATGTATGGCAAAAACCACTACAATATTGTAAAGTAATTAGCCTCCAACTAATAAAAATAAATGAAAAATTTAAAAAAAAAACACAACAGTTTGACCTGGACATGGAACAATGCACTGGTTCCAAATTGGTAAAGGATTATGTCAAGGCTGTATTTTGTCATCCTACTTATTTAACTTATATGCAGAATACATCATGCAAAATGCTGGGCTGGATGAAGCACAAGAAGGAATCAAGATTGCCAAGAGAAATATCAATAACCTCAGATATGCAGATGAACACCACCCTTATAGCAGAAAGTGAAGAAGAACGAAAGAGCCTCTTGATAAAAGTGAAAGAGAGAGTGAAAAAGCTGGCTTAAAACTCAACATTCAAAAAACTAAGATCACGGCATCCAGTTCCATCACTTCATGGCAAATAGATGGGGAAACAATGGAAAAACAGTGGCAGACTTAATTTTCTTGGGCTCCAAAATCACTGCAGATGGTGACTGCAGCCATGAAATTAAAAGACACTTGCCTCTTTGAAGAATAGCTATGACCAACCTAGACAGCATGTTAAAAACAGACATCACTTTGCCAACAAAGGTCCGTATAGTCAAGGCTATGGTTTTTCCAGTGGTCATGTATGGATGTGAGAGTTGGACTGTGAAGAAAGCTGAGCACTGAAGAATTGATGCTTTTGAAGTGTGGTGTTGGAGAAGACTCTTGAGAGTCCCTTGGACTGCAAGGAGATCCAACCAGTCCATCCTAAAGGAGATCAGTCCTGGGTGTTCATTGGAAGGACTGATGCTGAAGCTGAAACTCCAATACTTTGGCCACCTCATGCAAAGAGTTGACTCATCAGAAAAGACCCTGATACTGGGAGGGATTGGGGGCAGGAGGAGAAGGGGATGACAGAGGATGAGATGGCTGGATGGCATCACCGACTTGATGGATATGGGTTTGGGTAAACTCTGGGAGTTGGTGATGGACAGGGAGGCCTGGCATGCTGTGATTCATGGGGTCGCAAAGAGTCACTGAACTGAAACTGAACTGAAATGTTCACATCTTCAATGTCTAAGATAATTCAGACAATGGCAGGGGGAGAAAGTAGAATGGAGAGACAAGTATAATAGTGGAGAGGAAAAAAAGGAGGTAAGAAACAAGGATGAACTTAGAGACTACCCAGTATATGAACTTTCCAAATGCTTATCAGAGTAAACTAACCTATAAGTGTTGTTGGTTTCTAATTGACTGAAAGAAGATAAGAAGTATACCTTTTTATCTATTACTGTCAAATAACCAGGTAAGTGCTTGCTGGGGAGGAAAAAAGTCTGAATCAACAGAAGAGTTCTAAATGTATATAACTTTTTCTTTAAGAGTCTAGTAACATCATTACTATCCGATTTGTTAAGTGGTAAGTTTAAAAACTACTACTGAATCATAATGCTCTCCTACTCTATGTTAAACTCTTCTTTTTAACAATGTTTTAATAAGACAACATGTTTACTTATCTCAAAGTAGTCTCTAATATGTCTTTAGCAAATCTGCAAAGGGCTGGTTCCAGAACTACACTTAAAACTCTTTACTATTACATAAATACAGTTACTATGAGAAGTAAATAACCTTTCCCACTATGGAGAAAAGACAAAACAACTTGATAAAAGAAGACATCTTAAAAAAAAAAGGAAAATATACATGGTACTGGGGCACCCCAGGTGGCACTAGTGGTAAAGAACCCACCTGCCACTGCAAGAGACTTAAGAGATGAGATGTAAGAGATGCAGGCTGGATCCTGGGCTGGGGAAGATCCCCTGGAGGAGAAGCCTGGCAGTGCATGGAGTAGGAGAGTCTGGACACAACTGGAGTGACTTAGCATGCACATACACACGGTATTAAAGCTCAAACTTGAACTTCCCCTGGTGGTCTAGTGGTTAAGACTTTGTGCTCCCAATGCAAGGAGCATGGGTTTGATTCCTGGTCAGGGAAGATCCCGCATGCCATGTGGTGCAGCCAAAAATAAATAAATTAAATAAAACTCAAACTTCACAAAGAAGTAAAAACAAAAGGTCTATTTCTCTACCGTTTCCAATCCCCAATCCCATTCCCCACATGACCACTTAATGTTTTCTTAGGGATCCTTCAAGAAAAAGATATGTGTATATCAGTGTGTATATAAGAAATTCTTAATTTTTAATACTCACATATAGTGCTCGCTTCGGCAGCACATATACTAAAATTAATACTCACATATAACATCATACATAACCTTTTCTTGGTATCTTACATTATACACTTAATATATCTTGAGAATCTTTCCATATTAGCACATAAAATTAATAATAATATTCTATCAATGTTTACCAAGCACTTACAATGTACCAGATATTGCTTAAAGTGTTAAATTTCTTATACCTCATTTAATCTTCAGAAAAACTCTATGAAGTGGGCACTATAAGAGGATACTGAAATTTCAAGAAGTTCAGGTCATATTAACCAATAAGGAATAAATAGCCCTAAGATCTAAACTTAGAGCACTTACTCTTAACCACTGTTCTCCTCTTATCTAACATTGAGTCCATGAAATGGATAAACTGCAACATATTTAACCACTCCCTCAGTTCAGTTCAGTTCAGTCACTCAGTCGAGTCCGACTCTTTGTGCCCCCATGAATTGCAGCATGCCAGGCCTCCCTGTCTATCACCAACTCCCAGAGTTTACTCAATCTCATGTCCATTGAGTCGGTGATGCCATCCAGCCATCTCATCCTCTGTCATCCCCTTCTCCTCCTGCCCCCAATCCCGCCCAGCATCAGGGTCTTTTCCAATGAGTCAACCCTTCGCATGAGGTGGTCAAAGTATTGGAGTTTCAGCTTCATCATCAGTCCTTCCAATCAACACCCAGGACTGATCTCCTTTAGGATAGACTGGTTGGATCTCCTTGCAGTCCAAGGGACTCTCAAAAGTCTTCTCCAACACCACAGTTCAAAAGCATCAATTCTTTGGCGCTCAGCTTTCTTCACAGTCCAACTCTCACATCCATACATGACCACTGCAAAAACCATAACCTTGACGAGATGGACCTTTGTTGGCAAAGTAATGTCTCTTCTTTTTAATATGCTATATAGGTTGGTCATAACTTTCCTTCCATGGAGTAAGCATCTTTTAATTTCATGGCTGCAATCACCATCTGCAGTGATTTTGGAGCCCAAAAAATAAAGTCTAACAGTGCTTTCATTGCTTCCCCATGTATTTCCCATGAAGTGATGGGACCAGATGCCATGATCTTAGTTTTCTGAATGTTCAGCTTTAAGCCAACTTTTTCACTCTTCTCTTTCACTTTCATCAAGAGGCTCTTTAGTTCTTCTTTGCTTTCTGCCATAAGGGTGGTGTTCATCTGCATATCTGAAGCTATTGATATTTCTCCCGGGAATCTTAATTCCAGCTTGTGCTTCATCCAGCCCAGCATTTCTCATGATGTACTCTGCATACATGTTAAATAAGCAGGGTGACAATATACAGCCTTGACCTACTTTTCCCTATTTGGAACCAGTCTGTTGTTCCATGTCCAGTTTAACTGTTGCTTCTTGACCTGCATATAGATTTCTCAGGATGCAGGTCAGGTGGTCTGGTATTCCCATCTCTTGAAGAATTTTCCACAGTTTGGTGTGATCCACACACTCAAAGGCTTTGCCAGAGTCAATAAAGCAAAAGTAGATGTTTTTCTAGAACGCTACTGCTTTTTCAATGATCCAACATATGTTGGCACTTTGATCTCTGGTTCCTCTGCTTTTCTAAATCCAGCCTGAACATCTGGAAGTTCACGGTTCACATGCTGTTGAAGCCTGGCTTGGAAAATTTTGAGCATTACGTTGCTAGCGTGTGGGATGAGTGCAATTGTGCAGTAGTTTGAACATTTTTTGGCGGTGCCTTTCTTTGGGATTGAAATGAAAACTGACCTTTTCTGGCCCTGTGGCCACTGCTGAGTTTTCCAAATTTGCTGGCATATTGAGTGCAGCACTTTCACAGCATCATCTTTCAGGATTTGAAATAGTTCAACCGGAAATCCATCACCTCCACTAGCTTTGTTTGTAGTGATGCTTCCTAAGGCCCACTTGACTTCACACTCCAGGATGTCTGGCTCTAGGTGAGTGATCACACCATCATGGTTATCTGGGTCATGAACATTATCTGTAACATTATCTGTTACATTACATCATCTGTAGGCAGGTAATAGTTAAATGTTTAACTTAAACTTTGATAGTTAGCTTAAATAGTTAAACTTAACAGCGATATGCTTTCCTCCTTAAGACTGGAATGAAAGCAAGGACGTGCATTGTCACCATTCCTATTCAACACTATACTGAAGGATCCAGGCAGTGGAATTAGGGAAGGGAGAAGAGGCGGAAGGAAGGAAAGAAGGAAGAAAGGGAGAAGGAAAGGGAAAGAGGGAGAGAAAGGAGGGGAGGAAAGGGAAGAAATTAAAGGCAATAAGATTGGAAAGGAAGAAATAAACTCTTTAGTCACAGACAATATATCCTATAAGCAGAAAAGTTTAAGGAATCCACCAAACATTTCTAGAATTAATAAATGAGTTCAGCAAGGTCAGAAGATACAAATTTAACATTCAAAATTCAATTGCATTTCTATATACTAGCAATAAACTCACCAAAAATAATTCTTTAATTCCATTCATGATAACATCAAAAACAATAAAATACTTAAAATTAGATTTAACAAAATTGTAAGACTTTCACACTGAAAACTTTAAAATTTTACTAAGAGAAATCAATAAATTTCTAAATAAATTAAGACACAGCCTGTTTTCATGGATCTGAAGACTTAATATTGCTGATGGCAACTCCCTCCAAGCTAATCTACAGATTCAGTGTAATGCCTATCAAAATCCTAAAAGAACAGTTGCAGAATTGGCAAAATTCATGTTGATACTGATCCTAAAATGCTTACAGAAATGTAAAAAACAATTTTAACAAAGAAAAAAAAAGTTGAAAGACTTATACTTCCAGCTATCAAATTTTACTGTAAAGTAACAATGATCAGATGATATTGCAAGGACAGATATACAGATACATGATTTTTGACAAGGTATGAAGGCAATTCAATGAGAAGATGGTCTTTCCCACAAAGACTACTGCAACAACTGAACATTCACATGCAAAAGATGAATTTAGACCCTCATCTCACACTATGCACAAAAATTAATGAAAAATGGATCATAAACCAAAAGTAAAAGCTAAAACTTCTAGAAGAAAACAGAGAAGGAAACCCTAAGCATGAATTATGCAGTCTTAGATAACAACGCCAAAATCATAATCCACAAAAAGAAAATTACTGAATTAGACTTCATCAAAATTTAAAGTCTTTGTGCTTCAAAATTCACCATTAAGAAAATGAAAAAACAAACCAGACAGGAGAAAATATTTGCAAATCATTTATCTAATAAAGGACCTATATCTAAAATGTATAAAGAATTCTTGCAACTCAAAAACAAGATAAATAATCCAATTCAAAAATGAGCAAAAGATTTTAATAGATATTTCACCAATAAGATATGCAAATGGTTAATAAGCAAAGGAACAATATCACTAATCATTAAGGAAATGCAAATCAAAACCACAATGAAATGCCACTTCACTAGTACCAATACATGACAAGCTTTGAAAAGTTATGCTAAGTGGAAGAAGCCAGACACAGACGGCCATGTATTATATGATTCCACTTATATGATACTTTCAGAAAAGGCAAATTTAGAGAGAAAGTGACAGACTTAAAAGTATATTAGGGGTTGCCGCAGCTTGGGGTGGGACTAGGGAGTGACTATAAACTGGCACAAGTGATCCTAGGTGGGAATGAACAAGGTCTAAAACAGGATTCTGAGTGATGGTTTCACAACTTTGTAAATCTACTAAAAATCACTGAATGATACACTTAAAATGAATTAAGTATATGGTATGTAAAGCATAGCTCAATAAAGTTGTCCTATTTTGTTTAAAGAAAAAAAAAAAAGAGAGAGGACTTCCCAGGTGGTTCAGTGGTTAAGAATCTGCCTGCCAACGCAGGGGACACGGATTTGACCCAGGAGGACTCCACGCGCCATGGAGCAGCCAAGCCTGTGCGCCATAGCTACTGGGCCTGCGCTCTAGATCCTGTGTTCCACCACAAGAGAAGCTACCGCAATAAGAAGCCCGTGAACCACAACTACAGAGCGGACCCCACTCACTGCAACTACAGAAAGCCCATGTGCAGCAACGAAGACCCAGGGCAGCCAAAAATAAATAAATAAAATAGAAACATAATAACTATAAAAATTAACATAAATGTTAAAAAAAAAATTTTTTAAGAGTTTGGATATGATTGGAACTACTCTGTGTAGATAAGAGGAAGAAACTGCTTACGGTGAGTAAAAGAATGCTGATGATGGCAAAAAGAGAAGAGTTGGGGTGAAGTCACTAAGAAAGCTTTGGACCCTGAGACCCCTTACCACCATCCCTGTATCTTTAGCGAAGTTTATGAAAATCAATAATAGGCTGATACACGCAGAGGAGCTGAGTTTCCTGCTGTCACAGGACAAATCCGGAACACCGAAGGGTGAGGCAGGAGTGCAGGTGCAGAAAGCAGCAGGGGAAAGCCAGAAAACAAGATCCAAGCAGCCCTCCTTGGGAGCTGCTGAGTTGGCATCAAGTGAAAGCCACTCAGTCGTGTCTGACTCTTTGCGACCCCATGGCCTTAATCCATGGAATTCTCCAGGCCAGAATACTGAAGTGGGTAGCTGTTCCCTTCTCCAGAGGATCTTCCCAACCCAGGGATCAAACCCAGGTCTTGAGCATTGCAGGCAGATTCTCTACCAGCTGAGTCACCAGGAAAGCCCAGAGTTGGCATTAAGGTGAGAGCTAAACTTAACAAAGTTAAGAGATGGGATCCACAGCTGACATCAGGTTAACCTGGTTTTCTTTTTGTACTTCACCAGTTACATTTAAATTTTAGCAGGCAGTAGAGCGGACTATACAGCTATATATTTAAATGATTATAGTGAGGCTACACAACTTCAAACGACTAATTTCAAAGAATATCAGTTGTTTTGGGGACCAGCTCTCTGATCCTCCTTCTTTTGGTTATAAACTCCTTTTTGATAAGGAACTCATTCTTTGAGGTTGAGTGTTGTTGACACCATAGTATCTCTCCCCCAAGCCATAGAGGACATACTACCCAGGACTGGTCAGAGTCTCCTGCATCCCTAAATATAATAATTGGTTCAAGGAAGGATCACAGTAATGTGATCCAAGCCAGACCAATAACTGAGTTCCTAAACCTTTTCTGCCACAACCAAACTTGCAGGATGGGAGCCTGGGACTGCCAGTTCCCACTGTTAACCTTTTGTTACACTCTGTGGAAAATCTAGCCAAGACAAGAAGAAGCCTATAATAATATCACTGGACTGAATTAACCACTGGATTGAATGTACTCAGTTACATTAGTCAGCACCTTTTTGTATGTGCAAATTAATCTGATTTGAGGTTCTGTCGCTTGAAACCAAGAAATCTCTTCTATAAAAGGCCACTGAAAAAGTAGTGGGACATCTCGAGTGGTTGACAAAGGGGTCCAAAAGATGCAACCCAGAAAGGAAAGGGAACTAACTCTGAATTAGGAAGATTCAGGAGAAAAGCAAGTAGATAAACTTCCTCTTCTTTCAGAGTCCCATCTACAGATCTGAGGAAATGTCTGCTGTCCAATGATATCCTGTATGGCCTAGCAAGCACACAAGCCAAACAATCTCTTCCTAGCCCTTTGTGAAGCAGAGGCCAACGAGATAACATATTACCTTACATTGTTTCCCATCTTTCTCTGCTTCACTTCCCTTTTCTCTTCTAATGCTCTAGGATTATAGCTCCCAGAAAAAGTCTCAACTCTATCTTTGTCTCAGTATCTGTTTTCTAGGGGACCCAAACCGAAAGAGATCTACAAAAACCTGCAGTAACTGTAAGGCTTAATACTAAGTGAAAATACTTTGAGATTATAAACAAACTGAGCATGTTGTTGTTCAGTTGCTATATTGTGTCCAACTCTTTGCAACCCCATGGACTGCAGTGTACCAGGTTCCCCTGTTCTTCACCATCTCCCAGAGTTTGTTGAGATTCATTTCACTGAGTTGGTGATGCTATCTAACCATCTTATCTTCTGCTGCCCCCTTTTCCTTTTGCATTCAGCATCAGGGTCTTTTCCAATGAGTCAGCTCTTCACATCAGGTGGCCAAAGTATTGGAGCTTCAGCTTCAGCATCAGTCCTTCCAATGAATATTCAGGACTGATTTCCTTTACAATTGATTAGTTTGATCTGCTTGCAGTGCAGGGGACTCTCAAGAGTCTTCTCTAGCACCACAATTCAAAAGCATCAATTCTTCAATGCTCAGCTTTCTTTATGGTCCAATTCTCACATCTGTACATGACAAGTGGAAAAACCAGAGCTTTGACTATATGGACCTTTGTCAGCAAAGTGATGACACTCAATATTAATACAATGTTGAATAGAAATGATATTAAAAATCTATACAGGTAATACAAGGTAATAATCTGCAGATCAACACAAAAAAATAAACCAGCTACAAGTTTTGAAAAGATACAACAAAAGTCCTTGATTTTCATATGATACAGCTATGTACATAGAATAAACAAGGCCACAGGGCAGTAAGTAGGTTGACTGCAGCCTAATCTTCCACTTCAGCTTAGTCTGTCCTGTAACAGAGGTTTATCAAGTACAAAGTTGGAATATTAAGCCTTCTGAAAAAGACTGACCCTGTATTTTCCTGAGAAAGTATAACAGTTCTGGTTGAATCAGTCCCACAATGCTGTTACATAACAGCTTGAGGACCATCCAGAGTTGAAAAGCCTGTGCCCATTTTAAAGAATCAAGGATTATTATTAAATTTCAATTAAAAAAAATTTTTCCTGGGTAAAGAGTATAATTGTTTTTATTAATTAATTATTTTATTAATTATTATTTTATTAATATTTTCTTCAAGGTATGCTTTCATTTTTTAATTGTAGAGAAAAAGTATAAATAAGAAGCAAAACAAAACATACAGACTAAAAGTAAAAAACTGGAGCAGACATTATCAGTGTAAAATAGCAACCAATGTCTATAACTAAGTAAAATTATAAACTGTCAGTACATTCTGCCCCTTAAAACCAATTCCTTTGTGCAAAATTAATTTGATATAACAAATCTGGAGGGCAAGGCTACCCTTCGCTGTACCTAGGTCTATATTTTTTCTTTTTTTTAATTTATTTTAATTGGAGGCTAATTACTTTACAATATTGTGGTAGTTTTTGCCATATATTCACATGAATCAGCCATGAGTGTACATGTGTTCCCCATTCCTCCCTCCTACCTCGCGTCCCATCCCATCCCTCAGGGTCATCCCAGTGCACCAGCCCTGAGCATCCTGTCTCATAAAAGAAAAAAAAAATACAAAGGAATACACATTTTTAGATTTAACAAGAGTTTAGCACGATATATCATTATTTATTAGTCACTAAGTCATGTCTGACTCTTTTGTGATCCCATGGACTATAGACCCCAGGCTCCTCTGTCCATGGGATTCTCCAGGCAAGAATACTGGAGTGGGTTGCCATTTCTTTCTCCAGGGTATCCTCTCAACCCAGGGATTGAACCCATGTCTCCTACACTGGCAGGTAGATTCTCTACCACTGAGTCACCTGGGAAGCCCAGCAAGGTGTATCACTGATATATACCTAAAAATAAATCTAACAAAAGATATTCAAAACCTTGCAGAGAAAACCATAAAATTTCATTGTGTGATATAAAGACGTAAATAAATGGAGACACACACCACAATCATGAATCAGAAAGTCAATAATATAAGAATATCATTTCTCCCCCAAATTGATGCATATATTCAAAGCAATCCCAATCAAATTCTAAAAGGATTTGGCAGTTTCGCATTTTGGGGTTTTTTGTTTTGTTTTGTTTTTTGGAGGACCTGAGGACCATCCAGAATTGAAAAGCCTGTGCCCATTTCAAAGAATCAAGGATTATTATTAAATTTTGGTAAAAAAAAAAAAATTTTTTTTTTAAGAAAATGCAAAGTGGGTTGCCATTTTGTAGACGGTAAAAAGTATAGTTGCTTTACAATTTATCTTAGTTTCTGTTGTATAGCAAAGTGAATCAGCCACACATACACATATAACCCTTCTTTCCTGGATTTCCTTCCCATTTAGGTCACCAAAGATTTGGGCGTTTTTGTTTGTTTTTGGTAGATTCTAAAATATACACAGAAATTCAAAATGCTAAGAGCAGCTAAGACACTTTTTTTAAGGTGGAAAGAGTTATCCTACCAAATTCCAAAGCTTAGTATAATGAAAACTGTTTATAATTAATGAAAAGATGTATAACCAGATCAATGGAACAAAATAGAGGCCATAAAAAAGACCCACAAATAAGAGCACACACATATATTATAGAGATGGCAGGACAGATCAATAAATAGCTAAAGGAGAATCCATTCTGAAAAAAATAAAATTTCACTCCATACACATATCAAGTCCAGGTGGAATATAAACCTAAATACAAAGGAGGTAATTACAAAGTTTATGATAAATATATGATATATTAATGACCTCAGGGTAATAAAATATTTCTTAAATAAGACCCCAAAAGTACCATACATTTTTAAAAAAAAAAAACTGTTACACAGCATTAAAGCTTAGTTTTCGAAAGATTCCAGAAAAAGAATTAAAAACAAACCATAGTGTATGAAGATATTTGCAAAATATAAAATCAATAAATAACTAATCTACTAAATATATGGAAGGTACTCACAAAAATCAATAAGAAAAAGAACCCAAAGGGAAGGAACAAAGAAAGAAAATGGCAAACTATTTAATTAGGTAATTTACAAAAGAGTAAATTCAAATAATCAATAAACATACAAAAACAGGGCTCAATCTCATTAGTAATCAAATAAATATGTGTTAAAATTTTTACAATAAGATAGCACCATGTATTCATCAGACTGGCAAAAATGAGAAAGTTGGCAAAACCAAGTGATGGTAACTATGTAAAGCAACACTGTGGAAGTGTAAATTTGTACATCTATCTTAGAAAAGTTTGGCATTGCCTAACAAATTTGACAATAAATAAAATTGCTGCTGCTGCTAAGTCGCTTCAGTCCTGTCAAACTCTGTGCAACCCCATAGACGGCAGCCCACCAGGCTTCCCCGTCCCTGGGATTCTCCAGGCAAGAACACTGGAGTGGGCTGCCATTCCCTTCTCCAATGCAGAAAAGTGAAAAGTGAAAGTGAAGTCGCTCATTGTGTCCTACTCTTAGCGACCCCAAATTGCTACAACAAGCAATAAAGACCCAGCAACTCCACACCCGAGTATACCCTAGAAAAACTCATGAACCTATGTACCAGAATATATGTGTAGGAATGCTCATAGCAGCATTGTTTCTAATAGTCAAAAAACTGGAAACAACCCAAATGCCCATCTACTGTAGAATGGAAAATTGTGATTATGTTTATACAATGAAAAATATTAAGCAATGAAAATGAATGAACTTCAACTGCTTGTAACATCATGGCTGAATCTCACAGATACAATTTTGGCAAAAGAAGATAGAACAGCATACAAACATACAGTATGATTTGATTTAAATGAATTAAAAAATTTTCTAAATTAAATTACTTATGGATGCATTCATAGGTAGTAAAAATAAAGAAAAGCAAGGAAATGGTTATCCCAAATGTCAGGACAGCAGCTTGGAGTACTCTGAAGCAAAGGGTAAGATTTAAAAGAGAAAAGGTAGCATACATCAAAAAGAGAACTGTTACAGAGATGGAAATGAGAAGAGCATTGTGGGGGTAAAATGAAAACACCAGATTGACTGGTCCAAAACGTAGGCTCAAGAATAAGCAACAAGAGAAAGACCAGATTATCAATGACTTTTAAAATGCAAGCAGGAGTTTGGATTTAACCCCGTAAGAAGTCACAATGTACACATTTTTTAACATAAGTACGCCATGATAAAAGCTGTGTTTTAGGGAGACTTCATTTGAAACACATTTGAATTAGAGGAGGAGGGACTAGATAACCTACAAACTTACTGTGGTTATCTGTAAGTGAAGTTATGAAAGGTGATTCAGGTGGCAGGAGGGTATTCATTCATACACTTTTTAGATGTCCAGTTTACACAAGATCATGTGCTAAGCAGTGGAGATAAAAAAGACCTAGTGGCGTGTGTGCTCAGTTGTGTCCGACTCTTTGCAACCCCCTGGACTGTAGCTTACCAGGTTCCTCTGCCCATGGAATTATAAAGATTAGATGGTGAAGTAAGAAAGGAGTTCTTCACTTATACTTTTGAAGACCCATCAATGTGGGTGAGTTGAGGATAAGGAGGGATTATTGATGTGTAGTTGCTAAGTTGTGTCCAACTCTTTTGCAACCCCGTGGACTGTACAGGAGTACAGACATGGGATTTTCCAGGCAAAAATACTGGAATAGGTTGCCAATTCCTACTCCAGGGGATTTTCTCAACCCTGGGATCAAACTGGCATCTCCTGCACTGCCAGGCAGATTCTTTAGCACTGTGGCACCTGGGAAGCCCAAAAAGACCTAGACCAGTCCTCAAAGAGCTCTGAAAGCAGTATAAAAGGGGGGGAAACGGAGAAAGGAGAGCAAGCATGAGAAATTTAAAAAAAAAAGAAAAAAAAACTGTAGCACATGAAATCAGTGATGAACAAAAGAAAAAAGTCAACCATTCCTAACTCTCAAGAGGTCTTCAATTCAAGTACACATAAGGAGCATGGTAAGCACTGCCATATGGCTACAAGATTGATGAGAAGGAGAACAAGCAGGAAGTAGTTGTGACTATACCACATACATGTGAGAAAGGTGACTATAAAAGAAAAAGGAAAAAAAAAAAAAAAGGAATGACTGGTTGGCAGCTAGAAATGCCAGAAGACTCGACAGTTCTTTGTTTTATGATGAGAAAGGCATGATAAGTCTATGGCTTAAGGGAAACATCCATGAAAAAGAACAGACTGAAGATGCTACAAACGAAAGGGAAAATTGTCAGATCAAGGTTGGGAGTAGATGGCAAAATACAGGGTTCAAAACTCAATAAAATAGGTAAGTTTTAGGGACAAGACACGTTTTGGGTTCAAGAGAAGGACGGTTGAATGACATACTGGGACAGTCATATGTCAAGGTTAAAATGAAGGACTCATGTGGTATGGAGGCTTCCCATATGCTAACAGTAAATAAACTACCTGCCAATGTAGGAGATATAAAAGATGCAGGTTCAATTCCTCGGTCAGGAAGATCCCCTGAAGGAGGGCATGGCAACCCGCTCCAGTATTCTTGCCTGGAGAATTCCATGGACAGAGGAGCCTAGCGGGCTACAGTCCATGGGGTCCCGAAGAGCCAGACACAACTGCAGTGACTCAGCGCCGCACAGCACCATGTGATATGGCCCCCAAATTTTCAGTAAAAGATGGATAGGTAAACAAAGACGGTAAATAAGAGAAATTATTTGGAATAAACCTCATTTCAAATGAGAAGACATTAATTAATAAAGGATCAAGTCTGGACTACTCTAGTCTCCTTCTAACACTACTCTGCAGCTCAGGAGCAAGAAATAGGTTAGATATTCAGCATTAACAGTTAGGGAGATGAGTACACAGAAGGTCAGGGAGGTGGTATATGTGTCTAAAGTAATGAAACAGGCAGCACTGAGATAGTTGATACTATGTGGAAATGATTTACTTTGCTCAGGAGTGAGAAAATAAATTGAACAAAGTAGATGAAAAGATTGGGCCTATCCAGCCAGGGTTATGAACAGATTCAAGACTAAAAACAACTGAGGTTATAAATAAGCCTATATCCAGAAAATCCTACCCATGTAAGATTTTCCTCAGAAATAAAGATCTGATGAAGTCTTTCATTAAATTCTGCTTCTTGGGCAGCAAAATGATACCAAATTAACAAAGATTAAGAAAGCAAGGGTAACTCTGGGGATACTAATAGCAGCACTGTTAGAAAATCTAGAGCTACCACAGAAAATATCTTGCAGAAAGAAAATACAAATAGTAAGGGTTTAATATCTGAAATCAGAGGACTAGGATTTGAGCCTCAAATAATCTCATTCTCTTAGTAGGCCTCAGTTCTGCATCTAGATTATAGGAATGGTAAATAACATAGGAATAATAACAGCAGCTAACATTTTTTGAATGCTTATGTTTTAGGCACAGGTTTGTGTTTTACATATATTATCTCATTTAATCCTCAAAGTAAACCTATAGAGGTTTCCAGCTCCACTTTACTGATAAGCAAACCAAGATAAAGAGGTTAGATCAACTTCCCAGAATTACACAGCTATTATTCGTATAAGCAGAATTTCAACCTGAGCGATGTGACCTAGAGCCTACATTCTGTTCTATGTTCTTCTGCCTTCTGGGTTATGAAGATGAGAATGTGGTAAAAAGTGTTTTAAGTATACACAAATGTTCATCATTACAGCTGAATATCAAGTGACAGGACAAAATAATCCAAACAAAATCCTAGATCGTTTATCTACAAACAACATTCCATAAACTGCACCTATTATACGTTTCTGTTGTTCAGTCACTAAGTCGTGTCCGACTCTTTGTGACCCTATAAACTGCAGCCCGCCGGGCTCCTCTGTCCAAGGGATTCTCCAGGCAAGAATACTGGAGTCAGCTGCCATTTCTTCCTCCATGAAATCTTCCTGGACCAGGGATTGAATCCACATCTCCTGCACTGGCAGGTGGATTTTTTACCACTGAGCCACCTGGGAAGCTCATTATATATGAGGGAGCGATTACAAAGGTTAACAAAGCATATGTCTTGTTCTCCAAAAGCGGGGAGAACAGACAAGAGGCAATATTTGACATGAAGTCTGCTTTTCTATGATGAGCTGAGGTTAGTAGTGCAATCAGTGATACAGAATAAAGAGCTTCAAGAAATCACCAAATCACAGCCTCAAAAAACAACAGCACTAAAAGCAAAGGGTTAGGAAGTAACTGAGCCAGAAAATGGACCAGTATAATTCTTTTTAAAGTAAAGGTTTTTAAAAAACCATAAACCTTTGAAAATGAAAAATAAGTTTTCAGATAGCAACAGGCTTTTCACAGAGCAACAAAGCTCATACACGTACATCATAAAAAGGATTATTACTTCCAAGAAATGGTCCTAAGCCATTTTATAAATCCCACAATAATTTTTAAAAAGTGATACTTACTGGGCACTCATTATCAAAAAAGCACTTATAAGCACTTCACAGGTACGAATTTATTTAACTCTTACAACCATCCTGTAAGGTGAGTCCATATACCATTAACTCCATTTTATAGATAGGGAAAATGAGGTAAAACTGTGGGGAAATAATTTGCCCAAGTTTACTCTATGGGGGGCAGTGCTAGGATGTCAAACCAGGCAGTTTGTTTCCAAACTATACTATACTTCCCCTGGTAGGAAATTAAGAAGCAGAACAGGAATTTACTCAGCCATATTTGATAAGCAGGAGGAAAGTACCTTTCATTTACTATGACCAGATAAGCTGTTCTTTCCTTGGTCTTCCCTCCAAATTAAGTCCGAGCATTCCTCCTGAACTCTCTCTCTCCTGAACTCTTTAACTGCAGTCTACTTGCTGATTACTCCCAAATCTAGACCTCCAACTCAATCTGTCTTCTGCACCTTAAACCTGTACCAACATATATTATCTCCATTAACATCTCCATTACACCTCACTTCCCAGCCTCAGGCCCTTTCCTCATGCATGCCCTTACCTCAACAATTGCCTCTAACCCAGTTGCCCAAATCAGAAACTTGGATGTCCTCCCAGACTCTTCAGTCTTCCTCACCTTCCACATCCAAACAATCATCAATTACTGCACGCCTACGTCTAAATATCTCCCCAATCAATTCCTGTATCTTCATTTCTATTGCCTCATGTACTTTACAAGGCAATGTTAATTTGAATTTTTTGTTTTGCAAAACTGGTTATCTTTTTTTCTTGTGTTTTGTCATGTCTATCTTAGGACAAATTCCATGACTGGAGAACAGACATTGTATATATTTCATACCTAACTCCCTAAGGTGCACTTTCTTGATCAGCACAGTGTTCTCAGAGATAAGCTTTTGGCTCTATTTAAGAGAAATTAATACTTAGCATGCATGTCAAGTAATATCTATTTTTAAACGGCACTACCTTCAGAAACAAGATCAAATTATTTTACAAAAAAAGAACAAAAGTAATAATTTCCTATTAAGTAATAAATTCCTATTAAGTCTATCACAGCTCCCTAGATTATACTAATTATTGTAAGAGTTCAGTGATAGCTAGCAGGAGCCAGACACCATACTAAAACTTTTACACAAATTATGCCACAATGTTTACAACTCTATGAGCTGGGTACCCTTTTTTGGTTTGTTTTTACCCATTATCCAGATCAGCTTAAAACTAAAGCTTAAGAGAACTTTATCAATTTGGCCAAGGTGTCAACTTAGAAAGTAACAATCAGGATTTCAGCCCATGTCATAGACTGAGCCTCTATGCTCTTAAGTATTTGCTATTTTGCCTCCTAAGGAGGAAATGAAATATGTTTTAAAGTTCGAAAGAAAAAAAAAAAAAGCACAAAGCTTAAAGAGATGTTAGTTTTAAATGAAAAACATAATCAAAATAGAGTAACACTATGGAAGTTCAGATAGTTAAGAAAGGACCTGTTTGGCAGGTAAAAAAAATCTTTAAGAAATAACAGTAAACTAAAAAGATCCAGAATCAAGGAAATATAATTATCGGAAAAGCAATATATTCGAATGCTTCTTTCTTTTCTTGCGACTTCATAATTAACAGAATGTCTAGTGTCGTATACATTTGTCTATTTCGCAATCAAGGTCTACAAATACTAGAATTCTCCCCCGCAATTCAATTTTTAGTTTTAGAAGGGAGAAAGGCGGCAACGTTCTCACCACAAGTAGGTAAAAGAAAACTCAGCTTTGATCGCTTACTTTTTACATCTAGACTCCTAAAACACGAGTCAAAGGGCCGGCGTATAAAGAACACTGCCTATCATCCATCTTTCTCCGGAGCTACAGGAAACACAGGGTAATTCGCATTCACGCGCTACTAAGATCAAGCTCCAGCGTACAATTCCGCAGATCCTGCAGCTGCACACCGAGGTGCAGAGCACAGGGTCTCAACTTTTGGTTCTGACCGTATGTTTTCCATTCTGGGTGCACGCGCCCACTCTGACCAAGACCCCTGGGTGCAAAGAGGATTCGTGTCAGATTCCTGGGAAGGGTGAAGGGGCGTGAAGGAGGGGCGGCCTCCCTCCTCCGCCGGGAGTCCGCCGCGCAACGAACCTTTTGTTGGGGTGGAGACGAGGGCGGACCCCCCGCACCCTCCTGGTGAGAACCGAGGGTGGGAGGACAGAGGGAAAGGGCCCCGGCCAGCCCGGGGGTGGGAACACAAAGAATTCGGGAAGCGTCGAGCGGCCGGCCGCCGAGCTTACCCCGCCTGCCTTTCAATAAGCCGCCGCCAAACTCCAGGCCCGGGCGGCCGAGGAGCCGGCGGAGCTGGGCGCGCGGGGCTCTCTGCGCCCTCGGGGTAGGCGAGGGCTGAGGGCCGAGGCAGAAGCGCCGCGCGAGGCCTCGGCAGCCCCGGCTAGTCCCCTCGGCCGCCCCGGCGAGTCCCCTCGGCCCCTCCGCCCAGCAGCCGACCAGGCCGCGGGATCCCGGCGCCCCCGTCGCCACACCCACCCGCCTCCTAGGCCGGGCCCGGGAGGACTCTCTGGCTCTTCCTCTGGCTGCGGCGGCGCGCCACACGCCCCAGATTTACCTGCTGATCTTCTGGGCGAAGGCGCGGCGCTCGGCCATGGCTGCTAAGGCGGCGGCGGCGGTCTGGGCGCGGACGGGCGGGCGGGCGCGTGCCTCCTCGCTCGCGATCCCTCCCTCGCCGCCTCCTCCAGTCCCCGCTCCGGACCCGGGAGGCTGGGGCTGGCGGCCGGAGCCGGGAACGAGCCCAGCCGTAATGCTCCTTAGAGGCGCGCAGCAAGAAACCGCACCTCCCCCAGCGCGTCGATCCCCTCAGGAACCCGGGCTTCAGAACGCAGCTCCGGCCCGCGGGAGCCAAGAGGAAGAATGGGGAGTGGAGGGACGCAGCCGCCGGCCGTGACCGCATGGCTGCCGCGGGGCCCACATGATCAGAAGGACGCAGAGAGGGGCCAGCGACCTGGCGAGGCTCAGGAAAATAAGATAACCGAGCGCGTGGCGGGGAGCCTGGCTCTCCCAAAAAGGAAGGGAAGGAAATGGAAGTTAGGCTTGGCCGAGGGGGCTGTGCTCTGCCCCCGGGATGACTGGGTCCGTGTTCTTGCAACGCCCATCTCCCGGCAGTTGAAAGCATTTTCTGTTCTGCTGCGACCTTGTGAATGGGGTCTCCGCGCTTCCCGAATTCTGTGTGTTAAGTAAAATCTTACTTAATCTTCACAACAGCTCTTGAAAATAAATTGTTATTATCCCTATTTTAGAGAAAAGGAATTTGGTTCAGAGAAAAACTAAGCGAGTGGCCCTAGGTCACACAGATGGTAACCTCCTAAACCCAAACTCAAACCCAGAGCCCAAGCCTTTTCTTTGAGGACAAGTGTTTCTGCGGTAATAAGACTCTTCCTGAATCTATTTCTTTCGCCTTTTGAATCTCATTTTCCATTTGTATGTGTTGAACCAGATGAGTTCTAATGTACTTTGCCATTTTGACATTCTGCTAAGTAATCTGAATGTTTACCTGTCAAACTGATCTTGCCCATCAAGTCTATAAAATAGGGACTGGTGGAAATCCTGTTTGATTATTCTGTTGTAATCCCATAGTGTCTAGTGTATTTGGCTCCTAATGCATATTTGCTGATTACTAATGTTACGGTGAAACTAAGAAAAAATACCTTAATTTTAGTAGCTTTCTCTTAACTGTTGCAAGACTTTAATATGTATATTTGTGTGCATGCACACGTGTGTGTGCTCAGTTGTGTCTGACTCTGCAACCCCATGGACTGTAGCCCGACAGATTCCTCAATCCATGGTATTTTCCAGGCAAGAATACCGGAGTGGGATGCCAGTTCCTACTCCAGGGGATCTTCCTGACCCCGGGATCATCCCCATGTCTCTTGCGCCTCTTGCATTGGCAGACGGATTGTCACCATTGTGCAACCTGGGAAGCCCTCCCTCTCTTTTACAACTGGCAAATTATCAACATGGAGTTAGGTCACCTGTAGAGTCACACACTGAGTCAGAGATAAAAGCCTCAGTTAGTCAGATCCATAACTTCCTGTTTTATCTTCTTCTAACCGCTGTGGAAGACTTCATTCATTTGTATAACAATGCTCATTCCTATAGAGAGTCTATTCCAAAATGTACATATGTAGCCTCTCCCCAAGTGTAGTCCAAAGTGTAGTCCGTATAGTCCAAACTGCTGCTCTCAGGAAGTTTGAGTTTGTTGGCAAACATGAAACAGCCTCTCAAAGAACCATTAGTCAAGACTAACACTGTATCTTAGCCTTTAAGACCGTCCACCCATGATATGAACCTAATCACATGCTGCCACCTCCTTACTTTGTGACCTTGGGCAAGTTACTTGATCTCAACTCTAAAATAGGGTAATAACTGTACCTACTTGAAAGAGTATCGTGAGGATTTGTTAATTCACATACAATTCTTAGAACAGGGCCTGGCATATGGTTAAGTACTACATGTATTAGCTGCTGTTAATATTATTACTCTTATTATCATTATTCATCCTACGTTTAAGCTTGTCCTGGGTGCTCGATAGTCACTGAATCGTTTGTCTGCTCTCATGCTGCCAGCCAGATGTTATATGCCTTTATCTCTGCTCTCCAAACATCTTTTCACTACTCTCTCAGAGAACTAACCGCATTCTGCTTTGAATGGTTCTTTGTGTACATGACTCACTAGCTGCCAAAGTGTCTGAAAGGACATTACATGCACTGTGCAGCTTGCTGGGAACATTTAGAGCCGGAAGAGGACAAGCTGTAAGCAGGCTATACAGAGTCTGGGGGATACTTCAAGTGAGAATGGTGGTCCCCACCTCTGAAGAAGAGCTAGTATCACAGACAAGCCCAGTGTGGGCAGAGTGGGCAAATAATCATGTCCGACAGGAGTCCAATCTCAGGGAAATGTATGGAGCTCAACAGAGGAACTGAGAGGGGAATATTTTTGGTTGACCAGCATCCAAGCTCCCCATACTACCCCCAGCATGCACATGCATGCATGTGCACGCACACACACACACACACACACACACACACACACACACACACACACACACACACACACACACACACACACACACACACACACACACACACACACACACTGGTATCAAACGCCATATACTTCTATACAGCTGATTCCCAACCCCAGTTTCAAGGATAAGCCTTGGTCTAGGCCTGGCCAAGCCAACCAGCCCATTCCCCTGGCTTCTGTATCTGGTTTTGGGATAAGCAAATGAGTCAAGCCAAGATGGTTGGGCCCAATCAGAGCTAAAAATTGCATGTGTTATACCAGTGGCCTCCACTCAAAGAAGGCCTTCCTAAGAGTGAAGTCAGTCACAGCAGAGAAGAGATGGAAAAGATGGAAGGAGAATCCTTGTGCATTACTTGAGCCCTGGACTTTGCAGTTACATGAACTAATAATGTGCTGGGGGGAGAAGAGTTGCTTTTGTTTTTTTTAGTTTTTGCTTAAGCTGATTTGAGTTGTGTTTTCTGTCATTAGCAAATGGGAAAAATTAGTCCTACAACAGGAAAAATTCAGGACAGTACATTTAAGTTCTAGACAGTATCAGTTCTCAGCATCAGGTGAAGATATTCATTTCCTTTTTTTTAATAGTTATTTATTTGACTGTACCAGGTCTTTAGTTGTGGCATGCAAACTCTTAGTTGCGTCTTGTAGGATCTAGTTCCCTGATCAGGGATGGCACCTGGGCCTCTGCATTGGGAGCACAGTCTTAACCACAGGACCATCAGGGAGGTCCCAAGATGTTCATTTCATATGAGGTGGTGAAACTTCATATGGTGGAGTTTACTTCATGTTTAACCGAGTTAAAACTTTGTGGAAAGGCTTATTGGAACTCTGGGAGCACCAATGGCCTAGCCATTGACGGCTTCAAAACCCAAGTGCCCCCCTGGTGGAAAGATCCTGGAGAAGGAAGTACTTATCAGGGACCAGGACCAATTTGGCAGCATAGCCCCCAAGTCATGAATTTTAGGTAAGAAAGCCTCGGTACAGTTTTCTCACTAGATAAACAGCTTTCTAAGTCTTTCAAGCAGAAGACTTAGGGATAGAAAAGGAAAAAAAGAGAAGAAAGGAAGGTCATATTAATTTCACATTCTAACTTTTATCAAACTCGAGTTTCCCCTATTAAAAAGTACTAAGGAGGACAGCAGTTGTGGCAAGGTCAAGGTTCTAAGGCCACAGTACAAACAGGCAGTTTTTGTGTCATAAGGAAGAAAGGGGGCTTCCCAGGTGGCACAGTGGTAAAGAATCCACCTGCCAATGCCAGGGACGAAGGAGACGCAGGTTTGATCCCTAGTTTGGGAAGATCCCCTGGAGGAGGAAATGGGAACCCACTCCAGTATTCTTGCCTGGAAAATCCTATGGACAGAGGAGCCTGGCAGACTACAGTCCATGGGGTCTCAAAGAGTCAGACACGACTGAGCGACTGAGCACACACACCGGAAATGAAGTTTTAGTTTTGCAGGTAGAATGTGTTCTCTTTGGGGATTTGGGGGAGGGTGGGGGCTGGTTCCTCTTTTTCAGGCTTGTGCTTTTATTAAGCACCACTGGATTCATGCAATAAGAGTAACATGGGATTCCCTCTACTGAAGGCTCTAGGAAGGCTAAAGGGGTGTGGCCTGGGGGGAAGGGAGGACGGTGCCATGCCACTTGGGCTTGCCTCAGCCCCAAACTGAAGCCTGGGAGTTGGACACAAGTCCAAGGTGGAGGTGCTTTGGCTTGTCCTCAGTCATTTGTGCATGTGCGCTCAGTTGCTAAGTCGTGTCCAACTCTGTGTGACCCCATGGACTGTATCCCCTCAGTCCAGTGGATTTCCCAGGTAAGAATACTGGAGTGGGTTACCATTTCCTCCTCCAGGGGATTTTCCCGACCCTGGGGTCGAAACTGCACCTCCTGACTCCTTTATTGACAGGCGAATTCTTTACCTCTGAGCCACCTGGGAAGGCCCTCTGTCGTTCACTCTCTTAATACCTAGCAAATGTGATTCAGGGATCCTAACCTGACCACACTTCACAGCTAGTAGCACTCATGTCTCCCCTGTTATAATGCTTGATACATTACTCAATTGTTGCCTATTTATCCATGTACTCCATCAGACTTAATCTCCTGTTCACTGTCATATTTTTAGTATCTAAAACACTACCTGGTCCATTATAATCACTCAGTAAATATTTCTGAGTGAATGGATGCCATGGACTAAAGTATTTTGAGATCATAATTATGAGATCTCTAATTTACATTTTCCTAAAGCAGAACTTGAGACACAACTTGGAAGCAGGCAGTTTATTAGAGAAGAGATCCTAAGAAGCTGGAAAGAAGGAGTAGAGAGAGTGGACCAGAGGAGAGAAAGTCAGTAAAGAGGGCATTATTAGCTCTGTGAGCATCAAAGCTCAATCCTGCCTGCCATTGTCAGGAGAACTGTTTAGTATGCACTTCAGAACTGGCCCTCTGAGGTTGAGTATTTAGCTACCCTTGGTTGAAGGCTGACCCTAGGGACATTAACACTCCCACACTCTGTGCTGCAAAAAGTTGAGAGATACGGTAGGTGCTTCAGATGGGAAACCATCCATGAGCATAACTGTCCACCAGGGCTGCCACTAAAATCAGAGATGAGCTGTGGGGAAGAAGTATGAAAGCACCAGTAGTTTATATTACAGAATCCTGAAAGTGACACAGATATTACAGTAACAATCCTCCTAGAATAGAATATATTTGCTCTTCATGGTTCTTTAGCTGGAAGTGGCCAAAAGGCTAGACTATCCCAATCACCATGGCCTGAAATGTATGCTCAGTGCCCCCTTTAAAAACAACACCATGTTATGTCTTTTCTGAATGAGCTGTATTTAAAGGTAGTCATACTTGATGAGGGAAAGTTCTTCTTTTAGAAGAATTCAAGCGAACAGCTGCAGAGGTAGTATAGACTCTGGTGAAATAGTGAATCTAGACCTGCACTATCCATTAACCACTTGCCATATGTGACCATTTACATTTTAATTAATTAAAGTTTACAAATCACTTTTCAGTAGTATTAGGCATTTTTCAAGTATTCAATAACCACATATGATTAGAGGCATAGGACAGTTTATAGATAGAACATTTCCATCATCATAGAAATTTCTATTGGACAATACTGACCCAAACATTATAGCTGATAAAACATTAAATAGAGACTGTTGGGGAATTTTAAATGTTTGGGTCAGGCTAATAAGAACAGAACCTGATGATTAATCTTAATATCAAAAAAACTCAGTCAGTCACTATATTCCTCCTCATATGATATAAAGATGAGATGTTTACGATGTATGCAGTACCACCTATGAAATATTTCTATCAGAACTTTAAACCCAAATCTGATCAAGCCTCTGGATCCAATTATGAGCCTATAAAAATATAGGGGCTTGAGGAACATGTTAAGTAATATCCTAGGGTTGCAATTTGCTTCCCAGGTGGCTCAACGGTAAAGAATACCCCTACCAATGAAGGACCTGCAGGAGACATGGGTTCGATCCCTGGGTGGGGAAGATCCCCTGGAGAAGGAAAAGGCAACCCATTCCAGTATTCTTGCTGGGATAAACCCATGGACAGAGGAGCCTGGCAGACTACAGCCCATGGGGTCGCAAAGAGTTGGACCTGACTAAAGCAACAGCACACATGCATGCAGGGTTG
Source organism: Cervus canadensis (assembly GCF_019320065.1). Lineage (NCBI taxonomy): Eukaryota > Metazoa > Chordata > Mammalia > Artiodactyla > Cervidae > Cervus > Cervus canadensis. The sequence continues at coordinate 78,530,316 of NC_057387.1, read as the reverse complement.
CAATTAGCAAAACTGAAGATATGACAAATACTACAGGACATAATGACCTGGTTCCTTCAAGAAATAAATAGCAAGGAATTTTTTAAAGATTGAAAATAGAATAAAAGCACAAGCAACAACAGGTGCATTGGACATCATCAAAATTAACAATATTTGTATTTCAAAAGACATCACCATCAAGAAAGTGAAAGAACAAACCAAAGAATGGGAGAAAATTTTTGCAAATCTTTTATTTCATAAGAGGCTTTTGTCTCAAATATATATAAACAACTCTTATATGTCAATAGTAAAAAGAGAAATAACCTAATTTTAAAATGGGCAAACAATTTGAATAGATGTTTCTCCAAAGAAGATATGCAAATGGCCAATATACATATGAATAATGTGTTCAACATCATTAGCCATGAGAGAAATGCAAATCGAAACCACTGAGAAATATCACTTCACACCCATTAGGATGACTAGAAGCTAAAGGATAGATATTAATAAGTGTTGATGAGGATGTGAAGAAATTGGAATCCCCTTATATTGCTAATATGAATGTAAAATGGTCCTGCCATTTTTTGGAAAACAGTCTGGCAGGTCCACAACTTGTTTATATATAGTGTCACCATGTGACCCAGAAATTCCATTCTTCAGTATATACCCAGAAGAAATGAAGACATATGTCCACACAAAAATTTGCCCATGAAATGTTTATAGCAGCATTCTTCATAATAGACAAAAAGTGAAGACAGGTCAAATGCCAATCAACTAATGGATGGATAAAATGTTGTATATCCATATAATAGAATATTACTTGACAATAAAAATAAAGTACTGATACATACTACAATGGATCTTGAAACATGTTAAGTGAGAGAAACCAGACACAATGGGTCACAATTTATATGACGTGTGAAATAGACAAAGCCACAGAGACAGAAAGTAGATTAGTGCTCCCCAGGGTCTGAGACAAAGGGAGAATGGAGAATGATTCCTTATAGGTATAAATTTCTTTAGGAGGCAGTTAAAATGTTCTATAATTAATTGTGATAGCTGTACAACTCTATGAATGTACTAAAATCTGTATAAATTTGTGTGTGTGTTTATTTTCTAATTAATTTTTACTGGAGCATAGTTGCTTTACAATGTTATGTTACTCAGCTGCATGTATACATATATCCCCTCTTTTTTTGAATTTCCTTGCCATTCGCATACTTGTCTGTTCTATACATAGCATCAATGGTGTACATATGTCGATCCCAATCTTCCATGTCCTCCCACTACCCTCCTAAAATCTACTTAAATTTTACACTTTAAATGGATGGATGGTATGAAATGTGAATTATATCTTGAACTGATATATTCACAACACTCTGACACCAAATATGAGGAGCTGTTTCTACCCCCACAAACCAATTCTCCAACTCTCTGAACATCAATTGGGTGTCTGTAGTTCATTTCAGTTCTGACACTACCTACCTGGGGTTTGATTGACCCCACAAGTTAATCCTACTCAATCCTGTAAGATTACCCCCAACTCAGATGACAGTTTCAAGTCAGAGGTCACTACTTGACTTCAGACCTACTGGCTGTAAGTTCAGTAGGTTACCACAGTTCCCTTTCCAGTTTCACTAATTTGCTAGAATGGCTCACAGAACTCAAGTAGATTCTTTACTTACTATGACCAGCTTACATAAACACTACAATATGAACAGCCAGATAGAGGTACTTAGGGCAAGATCCAGAAGAGGCCCAGCACAGGCCCTTCTGTCCTGTGAAGTTGGGGTGCACTTGGCAGGAAAAGTGTCTATCAACTCAGAAACTCTCCAAACAATGTCATCTAGGGTTTTTATGGAGGTTTTATTATGTAGATACAACCGATTAAATCATCCGCTACTGGTGACTGAGCTCAATCTCCAGCTCCTCCTCTCCACAGAAGTCTATGGATAGGGCTGAAAGTTCCAAACCTGTAATCTCCTAGTTGGTTCTTCTGGCAGCCAGCTCCCATCCTAATGTAGTCTAGAGACCCACCAGGAGTCACCTCATTAGCATAAACTCATACAATTGAATTTTCCAGTCCCAAAAAAGGGCAATGCCAAGGAATGCTCAAACTACCACACAATTACACTCATCTCACACACTAGTAAATGCACAGTTGCACTCATCTCACACGCTAGTAAAGTAATGCTCAAAATTCTCCAAGTCAGGCTTCAACAGTACATGAACCGAGAACTTTCAGATGTTCAAACTGGATTTACGAAAGGCAGAGGAACCAGAGATCAAATTGCCAACATCCGTTGGATCATCGAAAAAGCAAGAGAGTTCCAGAAAAACATCTACTTCTGCTTTATTGACTATGCCAAAGTCTTTGACTGTGTTGATCACAAACAAACTGTGGAAAATTCTTAAAGAGATTGGAATACCAGACCACCTGACCTGCCTCTTGAGAAATCTGTATGTAAGTCAGGAAGCAACAGTTAGAACTGGACGTGGAACAACAGACTGGTTACAAATAGGGAAAGGAGTAGGTCAAGGCTGTATATTGTCACCCTGCTTATTTAACTTATATGCAGAGCACATTAAGAGAAATGCTGGGCTGAAGCACAAGCTGGAATCAAGATTGCAGGAAGAAATATCAATAACCTCAGATATGCAGATGACACCACCCTTATGGCAGAAAGCGAAGAAGAACTAAAGAGCCTCTTGATGACAGTGAATGAAGAGAGTGAAAATGTTGGCCTAAAACTCAACATTCAGAAAACTAAGATCATGGCATCTGGTCCCATCACTTCATGGCAAGTAGATGGGGAAACAGTGGAAACAGTGGCAGACTTTATTATTTTGGGCTCCAAAATCACTGCAGATGATGACTGTAGCCATGAAATTAAAAGACATTTGCTCCTTGGAAGAAAAATTATGACCAACCTAGACAGCACATTAAAAAGCAGAGACATTACTTTGCCAACAAAGGTCCATCTGGTCAAGGCTATGGTTTTTCCAGTGGTCATGTATGGATGTGAGAATTGGACTATAAAGAAAGCTAAGTGCTGAAGAATTGATGCTTTAGAACTATGGTGTTGGAGAAGATTCTTGAGAGTCCCTTGAACTGCCGGGAGATGCAACCAGTCCATCCTAAAGGAAATCAGTCCTAAATATTCATTGGAAGGACTGATGCTGAAGCTGAAACTCCAATACTTTGGCCACCTGATGGAAAGAACTGACTCATTTGAAAAAACCCTGATGCTGGGAAGGATTGAAGGTGAGAGGAGAAGGGGATGACAGAGGATGAGATGGTTGGATGGCATCACTGACTCAATGGACATGAGTGTGAGTAAACTCCGGGAGTTGGTGATGGACAGGGAGGCCTGGTGTGCTGCAGTCCATGGGATCGCAGGGTTGACTCGACTGAGCGACAGAACTGAACTGAACTGATACAATTGAAGGAAGATTGTTATCAATAACAAAAGATGCTCCTAACACCTCTATAACCCAGGAAATTTCAAGGATTTTAGAAGTTCTTTGTCAGATACCAAGGACAAAGACCAGATATATGTATATCTTATTGTATCAAATATCTCAATAAATCTATCATTAAAACACAGAATAAAATAGATGTAAGTAGAATACTGTATTAGGGTTCTCCAGACAAATAGAATAAATTGGAGAAAGAGTGAGAGAGAAAAAGAGAAGAGAAGGGAAAGAGAGTTGCCATAAAAAATTGGCTGGTGTCATTCCAATTAAAAAACTAGGAGCCTCAAGATTCAGGAAGAAAAAATGTTTCATTTTAAGGTAGAAAAACACAGAAGTCCTAGCTGGAAAGCCATTATCCCTCCTATTCCGCAGAAGTTCAGTGTTTTTGTTCTATTCAGGCCTTCAACAGTTTGGAAGAGGCCTACGGATATTAAGGAGAACAGTGTGCTCTATTTATTTTTTAAATAATCTAATTTTTGGCTGCGCTCAGTCTTCATTGCAGCCCCTAGTTGTGGCAAGCAGAAGCTACTCTTCAGTCACGCTGCACCGGCTTCTCATCGCGGTGGCTTCCCTTGTCGTGGAGCATGGGCACTGGGGCGTGCAGGCTTCAGTAGTTTTGGCTGAGGCGCGCAGGCTCAACAGTTGTGGTGCATGGTCCAAGTTATTCCACAGCATGTGGCATCTTCCCAGACCAGAGATCAAACCCAGGTCTCCTGCATTGGCAGGCAGATTCTCAACCACTGAGTCACCAGGGAAACGCTCAGTCTATTTAAATATTAAACTCAGCCAAAAACACTGCCACAGAAATATGCAGATTAGTGTTTGGTCAAATATCTGGGCACCTGAGGACCTTAGTCAAACTGGCATGTAACATTATCCATCACACATTCTAACCCAAGTACAATGTGTGTAGTTTTGGGGTCCAAAGAAAAAGACTGTAAAATAATACACTTTTGTGAAACACTCAGCAGTTTTTGATCCCTGACTGGGTATTACATGATATTAAGAGTTATTATTTTCTGGATATCTTCCATTTGTTTCTTCAGAGTCACTCTCTACCTTCCTCTCTTCTCCAGAAGGCTGGCCTCTGGAACACACACACACACACACACACACACACACGTAACGTATCAGTAGGCTCCCATGCTCTTTATCTATTAGATGGACTTGGCCAGTGAGAAATACTGCAAGAGGACACAGGGAGGGAGGAGAGTAATGTCAAGGTATCACTCCCTTGTCTTTCTCCCTGAAGGGAGGATTACTGTTGTGTCTCCTCACCAGAGGTCATTGCTTTTTTCGGAGTACTCCACACTATAGATTCTTTCTCCTGCTGGGTTCTGGTAACCATTCCCTCCCCATATTCTTATGGGTCTGGATGTGGTGCCAACATAGTCACTTACCCTAGGTTAGTAGGTTCTTGTAGTTTCTTGTAGGTTAGTAGTACCTTGTAGTTTCTCTGTACCCACAACCTTTCAATAAACATTCCTAAAATTATCTTACTTGAGTGTGTCATCGGTTTCCTGTGGAAACCTTGATTTAAGTGTGATAAGAATTGTGGTTGTAAAAAAAAAGTGTGTGTGGCAAGGGAGTCTTGTATTCTTTTAAGATACCATCTGAAATGTTAATTGATGAACTGATATAAAGTCTGGAATTTGCCTTAAACATAATCCAACATGATTAGTGTTTCAGAATTAACAGGACAAGAGTTTCAGAATTAATACGTGAAAAAGTTGCAGAGACTTGTACAACAATATAAATACTACTGAACTTTACACTTAGAAATGACTAAGATAGTAAATGTAATGTTATATAGTTTTTACCACACACACACAAAAAGGAAAATCCAACATGGGCTTGTTGATAATTGTTGAATCTGAGTGATGGAAGCATGGGGACTCATTACCTTGTTCTTCCTAAGTTGAAAAAAAGAAAAAAAGCCTCAAAGAGTATGATATCAGAAAGAAGAAGATGACCTGCTGATCAGAGAAGACAGAAAGAGACTTGAAAGCTCAGAGAATGAATTCATCATGTTCAGTTCAGTTCAGTCATTCAGTCGTGTCTGACTCTTTGCGACCCCGTGGACTGCAGCACACCAGGCTTCCCAGTCCATCACCAACTCCCAGAGCTTGCTCAAACTCATGTCCATCAAGTCAGTGATGCCCTCCAACCATCTCATCCTCTGTCATCCACTTCTCCTCCTGCCTTCAACCTTTCCCAGCATCAGGGTCTTTTCTAAGGAGTCAGTTCTTTGCATCAGGTGGCCAAAGTATTGGAGTTTCAGATTGAGCATCGGTCCTTCCAATGAATATTCAGGACTGATTTCCTTTAGGATGGATTGTTTGGATCTCCTTGCAGTCCAAGGGACTCTCAAGAATCTTCTCCAACACCACAGTTCAAAAGCATCCATTCTTCAGTGCTCAGCTTTCTTTATGGTCCAACTCTTACATCCATACATAACTACTGGAAAAGCGATACCTTTCACTAGACTGACCTTTGTTGGCAAAGTAATGGCTCTGCTTTTTAATATGCTGTCTAGGTTTGTCATAGCTGTTCTCCCAGGGAACAAGAGTCTTTTAATTTCATGACTGCAGTCACCATCTACAGTAATATTGGAGCCCAAGAAAATAAAGTCTCACCGTTTCCATTGTTTCCCCATCTGTTTGCAATGATGGGACTGGATGCCATGACTTTAGTTTTCAGAATATTGAGTTTTAAGCCAGCTCTTTCACTTTCATCAAGAGGCTCTTTAGTTCCTCTTTGCTTTCTGCCATAACAATGTTGTTCATCTGCATATCTGAGGTTATTGATATTTCTCCCAGCAATCTTGATTCTGGCTTGTGCTTCATCCAGCCCGGCATTTCACATGATGTACTCTGCACATAAATTAAATAAACAGGGTGACAATATATGCCTTGACGTACTCCTTCCCCAATTTGGAACCAGTTCGTTGTTCCATATATGGTTCTAACTGTTGCTTCTTGACCTGCATACAGATTTCTTAGGAGGTAGGTCAGGTGGTCTGGTATTTCCATCTCTTGAAGAATTTTCCACCATTTGTTGTGGTCCACATAGCCAAAGGCTTTGGCATAGTCAATAAAGCAGAAATAGATGTTTTTCTGGAACTCTCTTGCTTTTTCAATGATCCAATGGATGTTGGCAACTTGATCTCTGGTTCCTCTGCCTTTCCTAAAACCAACTTGAACATCTGGAAGTTCACTGTTTACGTACTATTGAAGCCTGGCTTGGAAAATTTTGAACATTACTTTGCTCGCATGTGAGATGAGTGCAATTGTGCAGTAGTTTGAACATTCTTTGGCATTGCCTTTCTTTGGGATTGGAATGAAAAGTGGCGTTTTCCAGTCCTATGGCCAATGCTGAGTTTTCCAAGTTCACTGGCATATTGAATGCAGTACTTTCACAGCATCATCTTTTAGGATTTGAGATAGCTCAGCTGGAATTCCATCACCTCCACTACCTTTGCTCATAGTGATGCTTCCTAAGGCCCACTTGACTTCACACTCCAGGATGCCTGGCTCTAGGTGAGTGATCACACCATCATGGTTATCTGGGTTATGAAGATCTTTTTTTGTATAGTTCTTCTGTGTATTCTTGCCACCTCTTAATATCTTCTGCTTCTGTTAGATCCATACCGTTTCTCTCCTTTATTGTTCCCATCTTTGCATGAAATGCTCCCTTGGTATCTCTAATTTTCTTGAAGAGAGCTCTACTTTTTCCCATTCTATTGTTTTCCTCTATTTCTTTGCATTGATCACTGAAGAAGGCTTTCTTATCTCTCCTCGATTCTTTGGAACTCTGCATTCAAATGGGTATATCTTTCCTTTTCTCCTTTGCCTTTAGCTTCTCCTCTTTTCTCAGCTATTTGTAAGGCCTCCTCAGACAACCATTTTGCCTTTTTGCATTTGTTTTTCTTGGGGATGGTCTTGCTCACTGCCACCTGTACAATGTCACGAACCTCTGTCCATATTTCTTCAGGCACACTGTCTATCAGATCTGACTCCTTGAATCTATTTGTCATGTAGCCATGAGATGAAATTCATGAGAGTGAATTTATCACGTGGCCAGACTAAAAGGCCCAAGTAGCTAAGGGTTAAGGAAATAAAGCAAGTAGAGGAAACACTGGGTCGCAGGGTCAACTTGAAACCATTGTCAGTGGTACCCTATGTGCCATTCATTTTTCATATCACTGGGCGAGAATGGGAAACCTGCTTGGGATCATCACTCTGGATCTGGGTCCAGCTGAGGCCAATGTCCTTAGGAACAGTAGGGCAGATCTGGATCAAGTAGGTCTGACACAGAAAGGAAGCAGAAGCTCCAAAGTTCAAAAGAGTTAGAGTCATGCAAAGGTTCTGTCGGGTACCAGGCCCTGCACGTTGGATGCTGTGGGGAATGACTAAGAGTAGAATCAATAACTGAACATCTGAAAGAGACACTTGATACCCTTGAGATAAAGAAGTACCTTTCCTCTGGTACCTGGGGAGGGAAGAAAAGGATGGAAAAATCACACAGCATTTTAGAGGTAGAGATAAGGAAAGTGAGGCAGCTTCCTTCAGATAGCATTTCATTTTCTCACAAAATATCACCATGTAATCCTGGTAAGTTTGTTTTCAATCTCTATATAACCAAAGGTGACGACCACCATACAGTCATCACAAAATATAACCTATCAAGTGAGTGCCTAGCTCATATCCACAGGTCCCACCCACAAGCTTGGGAAAGGCTTATACAGAACATGTACACCAGGGGCAGGAATTTGGGCAGGTGTCTTGGAAATCTGCCTACCACAACTAGGAAAGAAAGGGAAATTTGGACGTGTGGGGTCATTGCTAAAACTGGTTCAGTTCTGGATAATTGTTAAGGTAATAAATTTTCTGTTATCAGTGTCATATGGCACTAGAACCCGAATGAAAAAGAGCTGTAGAATATTCTTTTTCTAACTATTTAAAAGAATTGTATAACTTCTGTTTAGGGTTTACTGGTTGTGGCCTTGCTTAAAGGTAGATGATTACCTCTTAAGAATGCTGCCTAACCCCATAATTATGTGATTCTGAAATAAAATGTCATCTAGCACCTTAATTTTGGTTTTTGCTATTTTAATCTATGTATAATTTGCTTTAAAGTTCATTGCTTTCTTTCCTAGTTTGGCTCTATAATATTACACAATTGTTTCACAATAGGTGGGATATTATATCAAGATATTTCTGAATCAGATTCTGACTGCTCCTGTCTCTGTTGATGGCTCAAATACATTACCTAATATAACTGAATCTCACATTCTCTGCTTCTCAAACAGAAATTATAACAGATATTTCTGAAAGATTGTGTGAAAATAACTGATACTTAAAAAAATAGCTTAAAAGTTGTAAGTAGAAAGAGCTTAAATATTACTGTAACAGCTCACTTTTATTTGGCATGCTTTTTCAAAGTACATTTTTAAAAACAAGAATTACCTTTGTTGTTGCTCTTCAGTCGCTAAGTTATGTCCAACTCTTTGTGACCACATGGACTGCAGCACACCAGGTTCCTCTGTCCTCCACTATCTCCCAGAGTTTGCTCAAATTCATGTCTGTTAAGTCGGTAATGCTACTAACCATTTCATTCTCTGCCACCCCCTTCTCCTTTTTACCTTCAATCTTTCCCAGCATCAGGGTCTTTTCCAATAAGTTGGCTCTTCACATTAGGTGGCCAAAGTATTGGAACTTCAGCTTCAGCATCAGTTCTTCCAATGAATATTCAGGGTTGATTTCTTTTAGGATTGACTGGTTTAATCTCCTTGCTGTCCAAGGGACTCTCAGGAAAAACCATGTTGTTGTTCAGTCACTCAGTCGAGTCCAACTCCTTGTGACCCCATGGACTGCAGCACCCCAGCCTTCCCTGCCCATCACCAACTCCCAGAGCTTGCTCAAACTCATGTCCATCCAGTCGGTGATGCCATCCAACCATCTCATCCTCTGTCATCCTCTTCTCCTCCTGCCTTCAATCTTTCCAGCATGAGGGTCTTTTCCAACAAGTCAGTTCTTTGCATCAGGTGGCTAAACCACTGGAGCTTCAGCTTCAGCACCACACCTTCCAATGAATATTCAGCACTGATTTCCCCTACAATTGACTGCTTTGATCTCCCCACAGTCCAAGGGACTCTCAAGAGTCTTCTCCATCACCACAATTCGAAAGGATCAATTCTTTGGCACTCAGCCTTTGTTATGGTCCAACTCTCACATTCATACATGACTACTAGAAAAACCAGACCTTTGTAGGCAAAGTGATGTCTCTGCTTTTTAATACGCTGTCTACGTCTGTCATAGATTTCTTTCCAAGGAGCAAGCATCATTTAATTTCAGGATCACCTTGCCAGCCCCTTAAGTTTGTCAGCTCTAAACATTTGTGTACTTTTACATTTTTCTATAAGATATATTTGTAAATCATAAACCTGGAAGAAACCTGAGACCTTATCTAGCTTAAGTGAGGAGGAGTGAAATGATTTCCAACTAAAACCTTTGAGGAAGTGACAGAACCAGGCATAAAACTCGGGTCTCTATATTCCACTCAAATACTATTTTCTTGACTCCATGGTATTCATTCATTTGCTGACTTGTTCACTAACTGAATAAATATCTTCTGAGTGCTGCTGTGTGACAGGGTTTGTCCTGGGCCATGATGATACACAATTAATGAGAAAATAATCCTTGCTTTCCAGGAAATTGGTAGGGGAGGGAGGTGCAGGGGAAATAAATAAACAGGGAATTCTTTGATAAAAAGTATGCACAAAATACTTTGGGAAAATATAAGAGGGGACCAGTTCTTGAGTTGGCAAGAAAAGACTTCCAAGACAAAGAAAACCAGAACTCTAAAGGACAAATAGAAACTAGTCAGGCAGAGAAACTAGTGTGTGTGGCAGAGCAAACAGCATGTACAGGTGCACTGAGCTATGCGAGCTTAGCTATTCTGTGAAGCTGCAAATGGTTCTATGTGATTTGAGCTCAGCATATAAAGTAGGGAATGGTAAGAGGTAAGACTGGAGAGATAAAGCAGAGGCCGGATTATGTAGGCCTTGGTGTGCCAGGCTAAGGAATGTACACACTAAAAGAAATGGCAGTTCAGTTCAGTCGCTTAGTCATGTGCGACTCTTTGCAACCCCATGGACTGCAGCAAGCCAGGCCTCCCCGTCCATCACCAACTCCTGAAGCTTGCTAAAACTCATGTCCATTGAGTTGGTTATGCCATCCAACCATCTCATCCTCTGTTGTCCCATTCTCCTCCTGCCTTCAATCTTTCCCAGCATCAGGGTCTTTTCCAATGAGTCGGTTCAACCTGATCACATGGACCCCAGCCTTGTCTAACTCAATGAAACTATGAGCCATGCCATGTAGGGCCACCCAAGATGGACAGGTCATGGTGGAGAGTTCTGACAAAATGTGGTCCACTGGAGAAGGCAATGGCAAACCACTTCAGTATTATTGCCTTGAGAACCCCATGAACAGTATGAAAAGAAATGGCATGGGGAGTTAAAAATGACAGGGAACAAGCTGGTCAAATTTGCATTCTACAATGAATACTCCAACTTTGGTGAAGAAAACAGATTAAAGAGAAGTTAAAAGTGGGGACAGGAAGACCAATCAAAGCATTGTTGCTTTAATCCAAGGGTTTCACTCTATAGATCTGATTACTGTAACAGAAACCCCAATAATACAGGTTTGTACAGGATAAAAGTTTTTTCTGCTCTTAGGGCATAAGCAATTCAGGACTGGTAGAACAGTTCCAGGACATGGACTGTCAGATGTTGTTCTTATTTGCACACTCTAAGATGATTCACAAATCCCACATATGCCTTATAGTCTAAGACATAGTAAAATTGAGGAAAGGTTATGTTTCCCTTTAAGTTTATGGCCTGGAACTTTCACATCACCTCAGTGTATATCCCTTTAGCCAGAATTTAGACACATAACCCCTGCCTATCTGCAAAGATAGCTAGTAAATGGAATTTATATTCTGTGAGGACATGTGTCCAGTTAAAAAACAAAGGTTTACTATCATAAACAAAGGGAAGAAGGAATTTCCTGGGGGACAACTAGAAGCTTTCTATCATACTAAGTAAGAAAGAAAGGACCTGATCCCTAAATCCTTCTGCAGATTCAATGCAATCCCAGCCAAAATACCAGTGGTATTCTTCACAGAAATAGAAAAAACAATCCTAAATTTGTATGAAACCACAAAAGACCCCAAATAACCAAAGCAATCATAAGAAAAAAAAAACACAAAGTAGAAATATCACAGTTCTTGACTTTAAACTGTACTATAAATCTACAGTAATAAAAACAGTATGGCACTGGCACAAAATAGACATATAGGCCAATGGAAAAGAATTAAGAGACCAGGATTAAACCCTTGCTTAATGGTCAACTAATACCCAATGAGGAAAGAATAGTCTCTTTAATAAATGGTTTTGGGAAAATTGGATATTAGATAAACACATGTAGAACAAGGAAACTGGACCCCTATCTTGCACCACCACAACTTCAAATGGATCAAAGTCTTAAACTTAAGGCTTGATGCTATAAAACTCCTAGAATAAAACCTAGAGAAGTTCCTTGTCTTGGAAATAATTCTTTTTGTTATGATACCAAAAGTACAAACGACAAAAACAAAAGTCAACGAGTTGGGACTACATCAAACTTAAAAGCTTTTGCACAGCAAAAAAAAAAAAGGAACAGTTAACAACATTAAAAGGCAATCTATAGAATGGGAGAAAAATTTTACAAATTATTTATCAGACAGGAAGTTAATATACAAAATATATAAAGAACTCATACAACTCAATAACAAAAGATAAATAGTCAAGAAATGGGCAGAAGAACTAATTAGACATTTTCCTCAAGTCATCCAAATAACCAACAGCTAAATGAAAAGTTGCTCAAGATCAGTAATCATCAGGCAAGTGCAGATTAAAACCACAATTAGTTATTGCCTCACACTCATTTGAATAGTTATCAAGAAGACAAGAGGTAACAAGTTCTGGCAAGATTGTGGAAAAAAGGGAATTTTATGCAGTTAGTTGGAGAAGACAATGGCAACCCACTCCAGTACTCTTACCTGGAAAATCCCATGGACGGAGGAGCCTGGTAGGCTGCAGTCCATGGGGTTGCTAAGAGTCGGACACGACTGAGCGACTTCACTTTCACTTTTCACTTTCATGATTGGAGAAGGGAATGGCAACCCACTCCAGTGTTCTTGCCTGGAGAATCCCAGGGACAAGGGAGCCTGGTGGGCTGCCGTCTATGGGGTCGCACAGAGTCGGACACGACTGAAGCGACTTAGCAGCAGCAGCGGCAGCATGCAGTTAGTGGAAATGTAATATGGTGCAGCCACTGTGGGAAAAACTGTGGAGGTTCCTCAAAAAATTTAGAAAAAGAACTTCCATATAATTTAGCAATTCCACTTCTGGGTATTCATCTGAAGGAAACCAAAACACAGATTCTTTTAAGATATATATACTCTCATGTATATATATATATATACATCTTTTAAGATGTATATACTCTCATGCTCATTACAGCACCATTTACTGCAGTCAAGATATGGAAGCAATCTAAATGGCCATTGGTAAGTGAATGGATAAATAAAATGCCCTACATAAATATAACGGAATATTATTCAACCATAATAAAGAAGAACATCCTGCCATTTGCAACAACATGAATGAAACTTAAGCACATTATGGTAAGTGAAATAACTCAGAGAGAGAAAGACAAGTACTCTGGTAGTTGTATATATGGAATTTTAACAAGCTAAACTTGTAAAAATAGAGAATAGAAAGGTGGCCACCATGGGTTGGGTGTAGGAAGAAAGGATAGATGCTATTTAAAGGGTACTAACTTACTATGAGAAGTTCATAAGCCCTAGAGTTATAACTCCAGTACAGTGAATATAGATAGCAATATTATCATCATCAAACTTGCTAAGATACTAGAACTTAAGTATTCCAACTACTAAAAAGAAAAGATAATTACGTAATGGGATAAAGGTTCTAAGTGTCACTACAATAGCAATCATATTACAATACAGAAATGTATCAAATTAGCTTGCTTTACCCTTGGACAGAAGAGCCTGATGGGCTACAGTCCATAGGATCGCAAGGAGTCGGACACAATTGAAGTGACTAAGCAAGCACGTACACACACCTTAAATTCACATGATGTAATAGGTCAAATATATTTCAGTTAGAAAAAGAAAAATATTGGAAAAGAACCTGAAGTAAGGCAGTAGCAGTGACAGTGAAGGGAAGTGGACAAATTTGAGAGTTAATTAGGGGGCACAGTTGCTCAGCTGTAGATTGGCTATAGAAGGAAAGGGACAGGATGGTGCCAGAAATGATACTCAGGTTTCTGACTTGGGAAACTGGGTGAATGATGGTTACTATAAAAAATTAGGGAAGAAGTAAAGAATTCAGTTTTGCACAAAGGGAGTTTGAAGTGTATACAGGACATTTAGGCAAAAATACTCAATGGTCAATTTTGGAATACAAAGTATTTATGTGGAAATTTGGTATAGGAAAAAAGATGTTGTTTGTGCTATGAGAGCAGGAAAAATATATCAACAAAGGGAAAGAAGAAAAGGTTGAGAGCAGTAACCAACTTTTTAAAGAGAAAAGTGGTAAAGGGATCCTAAAGGGGTGAATAGGAAGAAAGGACAAAGGAAATAAGAGGAAAATGAGATGTGGCATCTTAAAAGCTAAATATGGAGAGCTTTTCAAAAGGCACAATGAAAATTATTCATACTCAGCCACAAAAAAGAATGAAAATTTGCCATTTACAACAACATGGATGGACCAATCTAGAGGGCATTGTGCTTGGTAAAATAAGTTAGAGAAATGCTGTATTTCTTCACTTATGAAAAGTAAGAGTGAAAGTCACTCAATCATGTCTGACCCTTTGCGACCCCATGGATTATATATAGTCCATGGAATTCTCCAGGCCAGAATACCAGGGTGGGTAGTCATTCCCTTCTCCAGGGGAATCTTCCCAATCCAGGGATCGAACCCAGGTCTCCCACATTGTAGGCGGATTCTTTACCAGCTAAGCCACAAGGGAAGCCCATGTGGGATCTAAACATAAAATAAATGGTTAAGTTTAACAAAACAGAAAAAGACTCACAGATACAGAGGCTGAACTAGTGGGTACCAGTGGGGAGAGGGAAGCAGGGAGGGACAAGATAGGGGTAGGAGATTAAAAGGTACAAACTGCTATGTATAAAATAAATAAGCTACATTGTTGCAATATTTCAATAAAAAATAATAAAATTTAAAAATTTAAAGATATAAGTTATTCAGGAGCATTATTGGAGAAACTCCCAAGGAAAATAATGAACAAGCTGGAGATTTCCAAGAATATGGTTGAGCCATTACTTATTTGAGGCAGGGAATCTAAGTAAAAGCAATAATGGTGCCAATTTTATAGATTTTGGGGAGGATAAAATTAAATAGTTCAGGAACTTGGCACATAGTAAGTACTCAATAAGTATTAGCTATCCTTGCTGTTTTTATAATTATTAGAAGCATTATTTTGAAATCCACTTAATAACTATGGGTTTTCTACCTCCTGTTTCATGTCCTTTCATCCTCCTCCCCCTCTCCATTTCTCACCCTGTCCTTACCACAATGAATAATGCCTAGATGATAGGAGCACTGTGAAAAACTTGAACTCTATTAGCAACCCTTTTGGTATGGTCAAGTCAGTGGATCAAAAAAATTCACATATAATGAAATGAACTAGTACCTATAAAGACTGATCAAGCAGAGTTCACCCTTTTTTTTCCCACACCCATTTTTAGAGCTTTTCTTTGCTGTATTTTTGTTCTTTCTGCAGTTAGACATAGCCTTATTGTGTGCCTCTTTACATGTTTTAAAAGACATCACCTTTACCGGAGGACTTCATAGAACAGTAAAGGACATGGGTAATGACTGAGACGTTCTTATGCTACCATGTTAGAATTTTTTAAAAATTTCATTAAAGTTCAGTTTCCTTATTTGTAAAATTAGAATTATAATAACACAAGAGATAGTAACATCAAAGCATTTTATGAATGCTTTTCCTTTTGGAATTTACTGTTCCATTTGAGATGTTTCAAACTTCTAAAGAAAAAAAATCCCAAATTCTCTTGAGGTAGAACAAATGTAAAGAATAACAATTCTCTTTTCCCAAATGTAGACATAACTCTTAACATTCCATAAGTAATGTTATATTTCATTGTGCAAATGATGCAACTGATCTTCTATGTTCTTTCTATATCTGGAAGAGGATGGATAGGAGTCAGGGTGGACAGGCTTGTGAAATCTTAGCTTCCAAATGACTCAGTACTTAAGTTTTTTCTTTATTAAAAAAAATAATCTGTACTCATGCAATTTCTCCCTTAGAACTTTTGTGATAAAGAACAGAATGTCTCTAGTAAATAGGATGAATAAGAGAGACGATCACTGTAGGCAGGGATGGGTAAAACTGAAAACTGAGAATAAACAGGAATTAGCCAGAAGAGATGGGCTTCCCTGATAACTCAGTTGCTAAAGAATCTGCCTGCAATGCAGGAGACCTTGGTTTGATTCTTGGGTTGGGAAGATTCACTGGAGAAGGGATAGGCTACCCACTCCAGTATTCTTGGGCTTCCCTTGTGGCTTAGCTGGTAAAGAATCCACGGGCAATGTGGGAGACCTGGGTTTGATCCCTGAGTTGTGAAGATCCCCTGGAGATGGAAAAGGCTACCCACTCCAGTATTCTGCTTGGAGAATTCCATGGACTGTATAGCCCATGGGGTTGCAAAGAGTCAGACAAGATTGAGCGACTTTCATTAATTCAGCCTGAAGAGATTAGATGGTGAGGCTAATAGAAAAGAAAGCTGAGTGGAGCAATAGCTAGAGATATCTTCCTAATACACTGTTTTAACCTGCATTCTCCAGTATAGTAGCCGCCAGTCCTAAATGACATTGGGCATGTGAAATGTGACTAGTCTAAATTGACATGTGCTATACATGTAAAATTCCACTGGATTTCAAAGGTTCAGTATGAATAAAAGATTTTAAACATTGTCATTAGTAATTTTTATATAGATTACATGTTGAAATGATATGTTCAATATATGGGACTAAATAATATATATTCAGTTCAGTTCAGTTGCTCAGTAGTGACCCCATGGACTGCAGCAGGCCAGGCCTCCCTCTCCATCATTAACTCCTGGAGTTTACTCACACTCATGTCCATTCAGTCGGTGATGCTATCCAACCATCTCATCCTCTGTCATCCCCTTCTCCTCTAACCTTAAATCTTTCCCAGCATCAGGGTCTTTTCAAATGAGTCAGCTCTTCACATCAGGTGGAGTATTGGAGATTCAGCTTCAATATCAGTCCTTCCAATGAATATTCAGGACTGATTTCCTTTAGGATGAACTGGTTGGATCTCCTTGCAATCCAAGGGACTCTCAAGAGTCTTCTCCAACACCTCAGTTCAAAAGCATCAATGCTACAGTGCTCAGGTTTCCTTATAGTCCAACTCTCATATGCATACATGACTACTAGAAAAACCATACCCTTGACTAGGTGGAACTTTGTTGGCAAAATAATGTCTCTGTTTTCAATATGCTGTCTAGGTTGGTCATAACTTTTCTTCCAAGGAGCAAATGTATTTCTTTTTTTTTTTTTCCAGTTTTTTTTTTTTTTTTTTTTTTATTAGTTGGAGGCTAATTACTTCACAACATTTCAGTGGGTTTTGTCATACATTGACATGAATCAGCCACGGAGTTACATGTATTCCCCATCCCGATCCCCCCTCCCACCTCCCTCTCCACCCGATTCCTCTGGGTCTTCCCAGTGCACCAGGCCCAAGCACTTGTCTCATGCATCCCACCTAGGCTGGTGATCTGTTTCACCATAGATAGTATACATGCTGTTCTTTTGAAATATCCCACCCTCACATTCTCCCACAAAGTTCAAAAGTCTGTTCTGTACTTCTGTGTCTCTTTTTCTGTTTTGCATATAGGGTTATCGTTACCATCTTTCTAAATTCCATATATATGTGTTAGTATGATGTAATGTTCTTTATCTTTCTGGCTTACTTCACTCTGTATAATGGGCTCCAGTTTCATCCATCTCATTAGAACTGATTCAAATGAATTCTTTTTAATGGCTGAGTAATATTCCATGGTGTATATGTACCACAGCTTCCTTATCCATTCGTCTGCTGATGGACATCTAGGTTGCTTCCATGTCCTGGCTATTATAAACAGTGCTGCGATGAACATTGGGGTGCACGTGTCTCTTTCAGATCTGGTTTCCTCAGTGTGTATGCCCAGAAGTGGGATTGCTGGGTCATATGGCAGTTCTATTTCCAGTTTTTTAAGAAATCTCCACACTGTTTTCCATAGTGGCTGTACTAGTTTGCATTCCCACCAACAGTGTAAGAGGGTTCCCTTTTCTCCACACCCTCTCCAGCATTTATTGCTTGTAGACTTTTGGATAGCAGCCATCCTGAATGGCGTGTAATGGTACCTCATTGTGGTTTTGATTTGCATTTCTCTGATAATGAGTGATGTTGAGCATCTTTTCATGTGTTTGTTAGCCATCTGTATGTCTTCTTTGGAGAAATGTCTGTTTAATTCTTTGGCCCATTTTTTGATTGGGTCATTTATTTTTCTGGAATTGAGCTTCAGGAGTTGCTTGTATATTTTTGAGATTAATCCTTTGTCTGTTTCTTCATTTGCTATTATTTTCTCCCAATCTGAGGGCTGTCTTTTCACCTTACTTATAGTTTCCTTTGTAGTGCAAAAGCTTTTAAGTTTCATTAGGTCCCATTTGTTTAGTTTTGCTTTTATTTCCAATATTCTGGGAGGTGGGTCATAGAGGATCTTGCTGTGATTTATGTCGGAGAGTGTTTTGCCTATGTTCCGAGGAGCAAATGTATTTTTTTTTCATGGCTGCAGTCGTCATCTGCAGTGATTTTGGAGCCCCCCAAAATAAAGTCTGACACCGTTTCCACTGTTTCTCCATCTACTTACCATGAAGTGATGGGACCAGATGCCATGATTTTTGTTCTCTGAATGTTGAGCTTTAAGTCAACTTTTTCACTCTCCTCTTTCACTTTCATCAAGAGGCTCTTTAGTTCTTCTTCACTTTCTACCATAAGGGTGGTGTCATCTGCATATCTGAGGTTATTGATATTTCTCCCAGCAATCTTGATTCCAGCATGTGCTTCCTCCAGCCCAGTGATTCTCATGATGTACTCTGCATATAAGTTAAACAAGCAGGGTGACAATATACAGCCTTGATGTAATCCTTTTCCTATTTGGAACCAGTCTGTTGAAAAAGATCCCATGCATGTACTGCAACAGTCCGTGCCCCCAACCCTACAGAATGCCATTACTGACCCATGCCTTCGCAGGAGACTCCCGGAGGCAAGTCCGGGACAGTCTCCTGTGGGGTCACTGTAACTTTCTCCTGGGTCCTGGTGCACAAGGTTCTGCTGTGCCCTCCAAGAGTCTATTTCCCAGTCCTGTGTAAGTTCTGGCAGCGCTATGGTGGGGTTAATGGCAACCTTCTCCAAGAGGACTTATGCCATACTCACACCCAGAGCCCCTGTCCCTGCAGCAGACCACTGCTGACCTGTACCTCCACAGGAGACGCTCAAACACAGTTCTGTCTGTCTCTGTCGGGTCCCCGGGTCCTGGTGGGCACAAGGTTTCTTTGAGCCCTCTTAGAGCCGCTGGCAGGAATGGGGTTTGATTCTGAAGGCAAATTTGCCCCTCCTACCATCTTACTGGGGCTTCTCCTTTGCCCTTGGGCATGGGGTATCTCCTCACAGCTGCTCCAGTGCCTACCATCTTATTGGGGTTTCTCTGACCTTGGGCGTGGGGTATCTCCTCAGGGCTGCTGCTCTTATAATATAATCTTATAATACTCACGCTGCCTGAACCTCTGCCTCCACCACAACCTAAGGCGCTGCAGCCGCAATAATCCGAGCCATTTTCCACTCAGTCTCCTCAGCCACTGGCGAGAGCTTCGGTGGACTCCGTGGCCAGCCAAGCATAGCCGTCAAATAATATATATTAGGAAAATTAATTTCAGGTGTCTCTTTTTTCTTATTTATATAGCTAATAGAATATTTTATTTTAAATTACATATGTGGTTCACATTTGTGGCTTTCGCTGTGTTTACACTGAACAGCATTGGTCTGAGCAGTAGGATCCAGCCATGCATGAATTACATTAACTCTGGATTAACACATCAGTGAGACTTCCCTGGTGGCTCAGACGGTAAAGCCTACAATGCAGGAGGCCCGGGTTCAATCCCTGGATTGGGAAGATCTCCGAGGAAATGGCAACCCACTCCAGTATTCTTGCCTGGAAAATCCCGTGCAGGAAGAGCCTGGTAGGCTACAGTCCATGGGGTCACAAAGAGTCAGACATGACTGAGTGACTTTTCACCACAACACATCAGTAAATTTTTATTTTTGCTTAAGCCATTTTGAGTTGAGTTTCTGGCCCTTGCCACTAAATGATTCTAATTAGTATATTTGCTAAAAAAAAAAAAAAAAATTAGTTCATCAAATAAATTGTTTACCATACAGGGAAACTGGAGAAGATGCCAGAGACGTAGCAGTCTAAAAACCTGATTTCCTGGGAATTCAATAATAGAGCATTTTGTTCAGGCAATACTGCTTAAGAGTAGGGGGCAAAATCACCTAATTTCATTATGCCAAGAATCAACCTAGTTATTAAAATATCCATGATTGTTTAGGTTGACCAGATACAAATTTTTAGTCATTTACATTTGATGTATTTTTAAGACTTTCATTGTGGGTGAGCATTCCATTCCAAAAGAACTCTATCTCTGCTTAGGTTGGTTCTTCATATGAACCCTCTATAGACAAAGGCTGATGCATGGAGCTCTTACAATCTACGAAAATGTCATTCGCAAAAAAGAATTATTTTAGTTTTCATTCTTTATTTCTAGTTTTATTTGTGTTGTTGTTGATGGGTAGGTTTTTGTTTTAGAATGATATAAAGTACAAAAGTACTAACAGACACAATGAAGAGTTTTACCTGCTTTACACATTAAAAAAATCTGTTTGCAGAGAAAAATATTCTAGATATAAACTTCTAGATAGCAAAGAAAGTACAAAGAGAGTATCCTCATAACAAATAGCATAATCTAAATTAAATCAATTTACATTATTTTCCAGTAGAGTTATAGGTCACAAATTCATGTAGAAGTTTTTAATTTATTTGAGCTAAACAAGAAAATCTCTAAACCCAGTGAACCTTGGAAAACATGCATCAGAACTATGATAGAAACATAGCTGGGTTCTTTTCATAAATCTGTTATCCAGCCACAGAACATTCCACACCTTTGCCAGTGATGAATTGAAATCAGCAGAGATGGGCTAAGATAATAAAATTGTGTTCAGGAAGATGCCTATGAGGGGGAAAAAAACAGATATCTTATGTTGACTCACAGACAATCCCACACATGGAACATTAACTTTAAGAATGAGGGGACACAAAATGTCTACAAAAGTAGGATTTTTGATTTGTTTTTGCCAGCATATCTTCTCATCATGCCTGACTTCAAAGAAGAGCTTAAGGCTAAGTCAAATTTTCCTCTATGATAACCAAAAGAGATTAATAAACTGAAAGTAATCACTTTCACACCAATTGTCCTCATTATTATATCCCTGAATTTCAAGGAATTTATTGAGTGAACAAATTATTTTAAAATATGCGGTGTTTCATATGAGAAGTGTATTTTTAATCTAAGTGATAAAGATGTTTTAAATTAAAAGGTTAAAATGTTTAAAAATTAAGTTTAATGTTATCTCTTTACAGAGTCATTTTCATGAAAGCAGAAATACTTTTTAAACTCTCCCAATACTGGATGCCCCAAATCACTAGCTACTGCTGCTGCTGTTACCAGTTACTTTTATTAAATCCCAGGGATTGTGCTTGGTATTTTACATAAGGTTTGTTTGTTTGTTTGTTTTGCTTGTTTTTTATTTTTGCTGCACCATAAGGCTTGCAGGATCTCAGTTCCCTGGTCTGAATCTGGGCCAAGGCACTGAAAACGGAATCCTAACCAACAGGCTACCAGGGAACTCCCTCCAGAAGTTATCTTTCATCTTTGCAACATTACAGGCCATATTATCACCATAGTATCATTTTTAGCACTGAAAAAGAAATGTGATTCTCTGAGGCTAGGTGGCATAACCAAGACCCCATAGCCAGGACTCAAAACCCAGATCTAATGTCAGACTTTGGGCTATTTCCACTGTTTTAAGTTTTTCTTTACTTAGTTGTTGGGACAAACTTTACTGAATTTGAAGGGCTAATAACTGGCCCTTTTTCCTCACTTGATTTCTGAATCAATGGGAAAATAAGTCATGAGTAATTCATGTGGGAGCCAAAAGAAATCACCTTTGTTACAAATAAAGGTTACATTGGCGGGTTGATGTCTGAGCAAGTGGGCTTCCTAATACTGTTGCTGTCCAATTGCTAAGTCATGTCTGATCTTTGTGACCCCATGGACTGCAGCATGCTAGGCTCCTCTGTCCTTCACCATCTCTGAGAGTTTGCTCAAATGCATGTCCCTTGAGTCGGTGATAATATCTAACCAAATCATCCTCCTAATACTAGGTCTAGCATTATTCAGACATATGTCCCCAGTTGCAGGCAGTGCTGAAACTGGGCAGATCCCTCCGTTAGCTCCAGCATGGACGGTGCCTGTTCCCAGAGGAGCAGAGAGATAAACAGGTACTCTCTCTCTCTCTAACTATATCCCAAGAAGAAGAAGCTGAGCTGTTCATGCTCCACTTCTCTTTTCAAATATCACCCCCAAGATGGAGTGAGTGCAGGGTTGGCAGAAGATCACAAGCTCTACTCATATACATGCTAATGGGCTCCTGTCAAATGGAAAAAAACATCAGAATCAGGGAAATGTATCTTCAATAATACTAATAGCATACTCACAAGTTAAATACATCTATTTGTCTATCTAGAAGGTCCCAATTGATTGATTTATAGCTCTTTCTAATAATCTTGATAAAAATTTATTTTTACCATTGCCTTATAAAGTACAAGAAATTACCTTGCCTATACTCAGAGTTTTAATAGTATCATCACTTTATCATTACGAAGCAATTATTCTAAGCACCTACCTGTATGTAACCTTGGGATAGATACTTTAATCTGCCATTTTACCACTGCTATGATTTCAACAGAGGACATTTATTTTAATAGATTATGAAATATGAGAGTATAGATGAGCTCAACGCTAATGAAAGCTCCCAAAGGCCTTTATCTATCTTACTCAGCACTGCTCCCAAGCTTAGTGCATGGCGCATAAAGGGTCTCAATAAATATTTGTTGGATATATGAACATACTTTCTAAAAAATCCCACATTTATTTAGACGGTCCATATTGAACTTCGTACTTATTGTTGTTTTTTAGTTGCTGGAAGTCATGTCTGACTCTTTTGCCACTTCATAAACTGTAGCTCGCCAGGCTCCTCTGTTCTTGGAATTTCCCAGGCAAAAATACTGGAATGAGCTGCATTTTTGGCTCCAAGGAATCTTTCCAACCCAGGGATCGAGCCCACTTCTCCTGCTTTGGCAAGTGGACTGTACCACTGAGCTACCAGGAAAGCCCAATGCATTTACAGCAGAGCTTTAATATTTGCAAAGAAATATGTTCTGGGAGACTTTTCAAATGGGAAAATTCTCAGTAATGTATGAACGTTTAAGCGAGAGAGGAAAGGCAAAAATAGAAGAGACAGTTAAAAGAAAAAGTGCAATTTTCCTTTTCCAAATGGATATTCTCACATATTCTTCTCTCCCCAGCATTTTTTCCTCTCCTCATTCTGACTTTTCCCTGCTCTTTCTTTTGTTTCTTTATACTTTTCTCCTTCCTATCATTCTCTTCCTCTTCTTCACAAAAAGAGGGGCAGGTTTTATGCAGGAAAGAGGTATATCAATGAGAGCCCTATCTGCATAAGAGGAATCAAGGATTTCTCTGGAAAGGGGAACTTGAGCAAACTGGAGAAGACTAAAGTCTGCAGCTCTCTAAATCAATCACTATACCAGTATTTCTCAGCACACATCTTGCTCAGTATAGATAAGGAATTTTTAGGTCCATAATGGCTCTGATCAAGACTGTAGGCAAAACTCAAAGTAAGTATAGTTTGCTAATTCTCATTTACTTTCATATCTGCTTCTTCAACTCTGCTCCTCCAAGGATCTATGCTATTCCCCTGACCAAAGCCCCCCATCCTTCTTCTGGTTTGTCTTCTCCATAGCACCATGCTAAGTATACATCTGTCTTCCTTCCAACTGCTATTACTCCATGGCATTAGATAGAATTGTAGGAGTGTATTCTAGCTAGTTTCAGCAGAAAAGAAACTTATTGAAGGACATTAAGTAACTCACAGAATCTCATGAAAGATGGGAGAACCAGGCCCGGAAGAACAGTGTCCAACTCACATGGCAGAACTCTACCAGGGAAACCTCACAGCCGCTACCACTGACTCTAATGTGGGACATATTATTACATATATATGCATATATAGAGCATGCCTAAAATGTATATTCCCTATATGTGTGTATATGTAGAAGTGTGTATGTGTTGTTCAGTCACTAAGTCATGTCCGACTTTTTGCGACCCCATGGACTGCAGCATGCCAGGCCTCCCTGTCCCTCACTGTTTCCTGGAGTTTGCCCAAGTTCATGTCCATTGAATCAGTGATGCCATCCAATCATCTCATCCTCTGTCACTCTCTTCACCTTCATACACATATTAGTATTCATATATGTATATATACACATATAGGCTTTCTGGGTGACTCAGCAGTAAGGAATCCACCGGTGCTGCCGAACATGCAGAAAACACTGTGGGTCCGATCCCTGGGTCAGGAAGATCCCCTGGAGGAGGGAATGGCAACCCAATCCAGTATTCTTGCCTTGAAAATCCCATGGACAGAGGAGTCTGGCAGGCTACAGCCCATAGAGTTACACAGAGTTGGACACAACTGAAGGGACTGAGCACGCATATACACATACATAACATTTCTATATTGTATATGTGCATGTGTAGTGCACATACTATATAGTATTCCCATATATTTTAAGGCAGTCTGGGAAAGTTCCTTGGAGGGCAACTTAATCAGACAGAAAAATGAAATAATTTCATAGTAAAGTTGGGCAGAGTATATGTATTTGAGGAAGACTTTTGCTATTTGATTTTACTAGAGGAAAAGCTAGCAGAAAAAAAGAGGTGAAAGATGAATTGGCAGAGACATAGGCAGGAGAAAGATGAAGATACACCTTCCTATCCTATGTTAATAAGCTTAATCTCTTCCCTGAAATTGATGGGAAAATTCATGAGGGGGTGTGCAAATTGGGTAAAGGTGGTCAAAAGTACAAATATTTAGTTATTAAATAGTAAGTACAGGGGATATATGACATGATGACTATAGTTAACAAAACTATATTGTATATTTGAAAGTTGCTAAGAGAGTAGATCTTGAAAGTTTTCATCACAAGAAAAGAAAAATTGTAACTATGTGTGGTGATGTATGTTAACTAAACTTATTGCAGAAATTATTTTGCAATATCAAATCATTATGTTGAATACCCTAAACTGATACAATGTTATATATTAACTGTATCTCAATAAAAGTTTTAATTAAATAAACAATTCAAATAAGGGATAAGATGATCAAATTTGTGTTTTAAATAAATTTCTCTGGCTGGTGGATGAGAGATGGATTTGAAAGTGTTCAACACTGGAAACCTGGAGAATGTAGATTGTTGACAGCCATCTAGTCTAGAAGTTTCAAGGGCCTGAGCTAGTGATTTTAAAAATAGAAAGGAGGGGACTTGGCTAAAAAATGATGTAAGCTTGGTCTTGAAGAATGACTAGGCATGAACCAGGTAGAGAAGTGAAAGAACTTTCCTAAGGAGGTGTAGAGGCAGGGAGGTATGGGAAAGCAAGAACTGTTCTGAGAAATTGAAAATAATTCAATGTGACTACAGCATAGGACCACTACAGGGAATTGTCAAAGTAAAAACAGTGCTGGATGGTAGTTAAAGTAGTAAAGTTGTTGTCTAATCCAAGTTCATGTGCCTGATGAACACATGGTGAGGCCAAACAAAGAGTGTCTGGAGCAGAGAAAGGCTTACTACAGACTGCCAAGCAAGGAGAATGGGTAACTCATGCTTGAAAACCCCAAATTTCCCAATAACTTGGGGGGAAGTTTTCAAAGGTGAGATTTGAGGTGAGGGCTGCAAGGTATGTGACTTTCTTCTGCTTGGTTGATGGTGAGGTAACAGGTTGGCATTTCAGGAATGTCAA
This sequence comes from Cervus canadensis, assembly GCF_019320065.1. NCBI lineage: Eukaryota > Metazoa > Chordata > Mammalia > Artiodactyla > Cervidae > Cervus > Cervus canadensis. Next base: position 78,504,467 of record NC_057387.1, on the reverse strand, counting down.
TCTTCTGGTTCCAACCAGTCTGGGGTCTATGTGCTTGTGGTCAGCATGCAGTCACCATCCTCCACCTGGGGGGCCCTTAGTTTTATTAGAACAACTCAAAGATATGTATGAGATTGTTATTTGTTTCCTATCAGGGAAATGGGATCCTGTGACTCTATTGTCCTGTGAACTGCTTGAGCTTGCTCTTTGAAACTTGGGAAAGGCCTAGGAGAATGAAGTCTTCTTTTTCTTGTAAAAATAAGAAACAGAGGACACAGAAGGACTTTTGTAAACTGTGAGGGCCTTGCCTGGTCCTGCTCTGTTTCAAAAGTAGATTTTATTCAGGAACTACTAAGGGAAAGGGGACCTCAGGATAGAACTGGGCTCCATTTGGAACATGAGGGAAAGTGGGGATTTACAGCCAAGGAATGGGGTGAGGATATGAGGGGGAGGGTGTCAGTCTGTGGATAGAAAATTATTGAGGGGGTAGGATAATTCTTGCTGAACTGACCTAATAGTATTCTTGCTGAAAGTAGGACAGAATGATTAGATATCACCTGGTAGATGGTGGAGGATGACAACTTTGACCAGATTTTAAGGGTGATCAGCTATCAAGGGTGGGGAATTCTCTCTAAATTGATGTAGCAGATTCCTTTTCTTTTTTTTTTTTTTTTTTTTTGGCTGTGCCACATGGCTTGTGGGATCTTAGTTCCCTGACCAGGCATCAAACTCAGGCCCCAGACCCGGGCCCTAGCAGTGAAAGCAGCAAGTTCTAACCATTGGACTGCCAGGGAATTCCCAGAGGTAGCAATATTCTTGATAAAAATAGGTGGTGTGAATCCAACAAAATTGGACCCTGAAGCCCAAGGTCAAAGCCTCGTTGAGAAGAGGGCTTAGAGGAGCCTAACTGAAGTTAGGTCAAGGAGAGAGTCTTTGTCAGGCTGAGGCTGACAAAGCTGTTTGACAAAGCATAGAATCAAAATCCAATTCTATGCCATGCTGAGGAGTTGGGTCTCCTTGGCAGCTCATGCTTGTATATTATCCACACCTACCTTTTCCTTCTTTGTAAGAAAGAGGCTCTGAACTTCATAAGGTGCAATAAAATCAAGGAGTCATTAACAGGAGGCCCACAATCCCTCCAGAAATACTCAGAACCGTAATCAAGAACCCTCACACTGGGAGGACCTATAGCTTTTTTGTGAACTGCCTTTCAATCCTGCAAACCTCACAGCCTAAATTACCTCTGAGTGTTATCTGAACACAGACTGTCCCTGAAGTCCCTCATTTCTTTACACTGACTGTGGCGTTAGTGAGTCTATTGTTGGAAAAGGAAGCATTTGTGCCTCAAGTACAGGAAATCACCAAACAATTAACTTCCAGGGACTTGTGCAGCCTGGGTCAAATGCCTCAGTGTGATTGTCTTTGTTTCTTGTCAGGCTATTGAGGAAACATTTTACAGGCCGGAATCTTGGCTTCAGCGTGTTGTTTTGAGTCAATGGAGTCAGCTGTGAGACCTCAAACAGTGATAACTATCTATAGAAAAATGTGAACCTACCAGTCAGAGGTCTGCCACAGAGAAGGGAAGTTTTCAGAGGGTCAGAGAGTTTTCTTAAAATACATTGTAATTTGGATATTCAGAGGTGGGAAGGGCCAATTATACAGACCAGAGAGAAGCTAGTGTGGGAAGCAAGGGAAAGGAAAATAGTTATTATATTTTTTGGTACAGGAAGACCCATCCCTTGCAGGCAGAGAAGTTGGTGTGTGTTTCACACAAGGCCAGCCTTATGGGTAGGCAGAGACAATTGAGGGGCACTAGATAGGCTTCTCTGACAAACACACACAGAGTTCTTAACAGTATGCTAAGCATATGTATACACCATTTTCTACAAAATATTTGAGAAAGTTTTTAAAGGCAAATATAATAAAGTGCTTGTTAAGTTGTTTCAGTAGTGTCTAACTCTTTGCAACTCCGTAGACTGTAGCCTGCCAGGCTCCTCTGTCCATGGGATTCTCTAGGCAAGAATACTGGGGTGAGTTGCCATGCCCTCCTCCAGGGGATCTTCCTGACTCAGGGATCCAATCCACATCTCTTATTGCTTTGACAGGTGAGTTCTTTACCACTAGTGCCCCCTGGGAAGCGATATAATAAAGTGAAAAACTGAAAGTCTCTCAGTCGTGTCTGACTCTTTGTGACCCCATGGACATCACAGTCCATGGAATTCACCAGGCCAGAATACTGGAGTGGGTAGCTGTTCCCTTCTCCAGAGGATCTTCTCAACCCGGGGTTGGAAGCCAGGTCTCCTGCATTATAGGCGGACTCTTTATCAGCTGAGTCATCAGGGAAGCCCATGAATATTGGAGTGGGTAGCCTGTTCCTTCTCTAGCAGATTTTCCCGAACTTAGTAAATTATAAATAAAAGAAGAAAAAGGGAGAAAATGAAGCCCAAGAAAAGAAAAATGTTAGAAGAATTATCTTGTCAGAGACTCCGAAACAGAGGACTGAGCTAAACCATGTCCAGGTTCATGGTGCAGAGAAAATAAGAGCTAATGCATAAATAATATTTTAAAGAAAAAGAAAAGTGAAAGTGAAATCACTCAGTCATGTCCGACTCTTTGCGGTCCCATGGACTGTAGCCTACCAGGCTCTTCTGTCCATGGGATTTTCCAGGCAAGAATACTGGAGTGGGTTGCCATTTCCTTCTCCAGGAGATCTTCCTGACCCAGGGATTGAACCCAGGTCTCCTGCATTGTAGGCAGATGCTTTAACCTCTGAGCCACTAGGGGAGTCCATAAAATAATAGTTTAAGCCCTTAATAAATGAATGATATTTTATGTCACTCAGTTTGTGGTAATATTGCTTCACAGCAATAGATAACTAATAAAACTAAGGTGTGGGGAATATAACATTTTGAAGCTTTTCTCATTTAACTCCTTTGTTTTCTCACCTATCAGGGTTGATAATTTAATCAAAGTTACTTTTAGAGGCCCCTGGCTCATCCTTCATAAAAGGACCCTAAGCTTTATCTAATTCAGGGAAACTGTTATGGAGAGGAGGTGTACAGAGAATTCTCAATCCATTGATTTTATGCTGAAATGCACATTGTCTAAATCTATCCATCTATTTACCTATCTATCATCTATTTTAAGGTAGCTACCTCTGCTGAAAATAACATCTACTCCCTCTGTGTCAAATTTGGCAACTGATAACTTCACTACTACAGAAAAATAACTACTTCTGCTTTATTGACTGTGCTAAAGCCTTTGTGCAGATCACAACAAACTGGAAAATTCTTAAAGAGATGGGAATACCAGACCATCTGACCTGCTTCCTGAGAAGTCTGTATGCAGCTCAAGAAGCAACAGTTAAAACTGGACATGGAACAACGGACTGGTTCCAAATTGGAAAAGGAGTACCTCAAGGCTATATATTGTTACCCCACTTATTTAACTTATATGCAGAGTACATTGTGCAAAATGCCTGGCTAGATGAAGCACAAATTGGAATCAAGATTGCCGGGAGAAATATCAATAACCTCAGCTATGCAGATGATAGCATCCTTATGGCAGAAAGTGAAGAGGAATAAAAGAGCCTCTTGATGAAAATGAAAGAGGAGAGTGAAAAAGCTGGTTTAAAACTCATCATTCAAAAAACGAAGATCATGGCAGCCAGTCCCATCACTTCATGGCAAATAGAAGAGGAAACGATGGAAACAATGACAGACTTTATTTTCTTGGGTTCTAAAATTATAGCAGATGGTGAATGCAGCCATGATATTAAAAGACTCTTGCTCCTTGGAAGAAGAGTCATGACCAACCTAGACAGCATATTAAAAAGCAGAGACATTACTTTGCCAACAAAGGTCTGACTAGTCAAAGCTATTTTTTTTCTAGTAGTCATGTATGGACATGAGAGTTGGACCATAAAGAAAGCTGAGTGTCGAAGAATTGATGTTTTTGAACTGTGGTGTTGGAGAAGACTCTTGAGAGTCTCTTGGACTGCAGGGAGATCTAACCAGTCAATCTTAGGGGAAGTCAATCCCGAATATTCATTGGAAGGACTGATGCTGAAGCTGAAACTCCAATACTTTGACCACCTGATGCGAAGAACTGACTCATTTGAAAAGACTCTAATGCTGGAAAAGATTGATGGCAGGAGGAGAAGGGGATGGCAGAGGATGAGATGGTTGGACGGCATCACCAGCTTGATGGACATGAGTTTGAGCAAGCTCTGGGAGTTGGTGATGGACAGCGAAGCATGGCATGCTGCAGTCCATGGGGTCACAAAGAGTCAGACACTACTGAGTGACTGAACTGAACTGAACTTCGCTACAGAGACATGTTTATACCTTAGTATTCAGTCCCCAGGTACACAAAAAGCCATGCCATCGAAATTCCTGCAACTTCCTGACCACTGTGAGGAAGCAGAGTGCAAAACCACACAGCCAAAGGGCCAAGCACTCTGCATCTGCCTACTCTGGATAATTCACCTCTTCTCTGAACGCTGGAAGCTCTGTCTCTTTATGCCAATCTAACAACAAGAATCTAGATTTCAAAAACAAACATCATTCTCTTAACTAGGTGAAAGAAGCCTAGATCTTACCAAATAGAACATAAAGTCCTGGCTACTCTCCCCTCTCCCATCCCCACAGTCCTTCCAGAAAAGGAGAGAAAACAATGTCTTATTCCTTTGTGATGAATCTACAGAAACTAGAAGTCGTTCAATTTGTCATTTAGGTTGTTAACCACCCAGTCTATCTGGCAAGATGAAAACACACACTCAATTGTTAAGTTCTCCATATTATAAATTAGTCTATTTCCTCAAGCAAAACAGTACCCCTCCAAGCTTCAAATTCTACAGGGGACTTTTCCTTTTAAGAAATAAGAGGATAGCAGTACTAAGATTTGCAGATTCTCATCAACTTAATGTCTGGATGTTGGGGAAACCCTTATGCAGTGACCCTGGGCTGGGGTCAGTTAGGGTATATGGTATAGAACTCCATTACATCTGAGGTAATGAGATGATTGAATGTGTGGTAGAAACCATACTGCAGAGGGACATGTAGGCACCATAAAGGAGATAGATTAAAACTTGATCAAATATACACAAACTTAAAAAAAAAAAAGCTGTATTATTTACCACCATAGTCTTGACTGCTATGGCTTCTGATGCTTTTTTAATTTTTATACTTTGAAATTCACTGGACAACATTCCAAACTATTTATATAACCAAATCTGGGTTCTTCCAAAGAGATATGAATTTAGTTTTTCAGCAGTTCAAAACATTTTTTTTCTTTCTGTTTTTCCACTATCTCTGATATTGCTGTATTATTCCTCCCACTCAAAAGCCAAGAAAGACAATCCAACTACTTCCTCCTCCAGCATACTTACAGGAAAGAATAGAAACAATTCTATCAACTCCAGCTGGGGCAGCACAAATGCCAGAAAGCTTTTCTTAGATTTTTTTTTTTTTTTAGTCCTTCGTGACTCTCACTGTAGGTGCTTTCCAACAATTCAGTTTTCTTTTTCTTGAATTCTGTTCTTGCTACAGAAACCCTCAATTGTCTAACACTAGTGGCGTTTAGTAATCTTTGCCAAGTTTAATTCCAGTTCTGTCACTTGGAAGGTTTCAGTGACCCTGGAAGAAGGTTTTGTTAATCTCCTTATTTTGTGCAATAGAAATTTGCTCAGGAAGTGAGTCAGGCCCCGCCCCCTCCTTCACAGCAGAATAGATTGATTCCCTTTTGTTTTTCAGGATAAAAACTGAAAACAAACCAAAAAGTATGACCATCACCCTTGCTCCTACGCCAGTACGAGTTAAATCTGCAGCATTGCAAGAAGCAGTGTCTACCTAAGGGAAGTATATGTATCTCTGATAATACTCAAGGTCATTTTAGGTGGTAAGCAGCAAATTTTTTAGTTTAATAACTATGTATTCATTTTAGGGTATATTAGAAAAGTATAACAACATATTAATCCATCATTTCATGGATATTATTATTCCCCATTAGGCTAACTAATAATGAAAGAAGGTTCAATGAAAATATGAAGTAAATGATCATATGATTCGCATGCATATCCTGAAGGTGGAATGTGAAAAATGGTGTATGAACAGCTGATGTTTAAGAACATTGTCCAATTAAAATATACTCAAAATAGTCTTAAGACAAAACTGTTTTGAATCCCAGCACTATTACTCTGTAGCTGTGAGCTTGGTAACTTTGCAAATTTTGCTGAACCTCAGTGTCTTCATTTTGCAATGTAAGGATGCTTTCTACCTTACAGAGTTGTTGAGAGGAACCAAGCTACTGGATTTAAGTTTATTTTTATAATAAGCATAGTGTGTGCTTATTAAATGGTAGACATCGTATCTGATTCCTCTCCACTCTGTTTATTGTTGTTTATCTTAAGTAAAAATCTTGTAGCCACAAAGCAAGTAATCAGCATTCCTGTTCAACATTAGTGTCAGAAAATACTGGCGCCCTTGAGAAACAGGGAATCTAATGAATAGGGCACTGTTTCGAGAATCAGGAGATCTGGCTTTCACCCTGGACTTACTGCAGCAAGTGACTTAACTTACAAAGAGACCATGAAAACAAACCTTATGCCTGAATAAATAAACCATCTCAACTCTTTTCCTTGATGTGTTTGATTGTCATGAGGCTGTTTTCAGAATTAGGAGACTGTGACTCAAGTTCAGTTCAGGTCAGCAAGCATTTTTTTTCTTAGCACATAGTCTGTGTCAGGCACTGTGCTTTCTCAGATATAAAAATAAACAAGGCAAACTCCCTGAGCTTTCATTCACTTATTCAGTAAATGTTGACGGAGTACCTAGTAGGTAATAAAAACCTTGCAAGGGCTGGGAAGTTAAAGAAAAACAATTACTGCCCTCATGGAAATTATAGGGACAATTATAGAGTGATATATTACTAATTGTTTAAGAATTAGCTCTATAATAAAGAAATTAAAAAGGTAGGTAAAGGGCCTTCCCTGGTGGTCCAGTGGTTAAGATTTTGTGCTCCCAGTGCCAGGGGTGCAGGTTCGATCCCTGGTCAGGGAACTAGATCCCATATGCCAAAACTAAGAGTATGCATGCCTCAACAAGAGATCACACATCTAGTGCAGCCAAATCAATAAAAAAAAATAAATATTTTAAAAAGGTATGTGCATGTGTGTATTAAATTTTGTTAAGACAAAGAATGTGTAGCACACAATTTTTAAATAATATACACACCTTTTTGTAGAGTCGTTATAGCAATTGATTCTCACAGAATGATTTTGTAGATTTTTGCAAAATTCTTTTATGCAGGGCCAACCTATGATTGCAACTGGCAAACGAGTGTGGTTCCACCAGAATGTTGGTTAATATTTTCATTTAAGTTAACAAGAGAAAAGTGAAACAAGAAAGAGAAATGTCAAAACTTCATTTGTTTGTCAAAACTGATTGCCTTGATCAATGAGATAATAGTTTTCAAATGTTTTTGGAAGACTATATCCTCAATTATTTTGTACTGTTCACAGTCTAACTATTACAGACACGTTACAGACACAATCTAACCATTGCAGACACTATACACAACCTAACCATTACAACACACTTTTAAGTTTAATTTTACTACAGCACACTTCTTTTATTTATTTATGTTTAATTAATTAAACATTTATTTATAAACATTTATTTATGTTTAATTAATTATTAATGTTTTCTCTATCACTTTCTTAAGTCTAGACAATGAAAATAACAACATAAATTCCTTATTTGTATCATTTTCTGAATTCTATGATATAAATACTCCCATTATGACCACTTTTAAGCCTCACTGAATATGGAGTTGGGAAGCATCACTGCATGCATGTGTACACAGTTGTGTCTGGCTGTTTGCGACCCCATGGACTGTAGTCTGCCAGGCTCTTCTGTCCATGGGATTTTTCAGGTAAGAATACTGGAGTGAGTTGCCACTTCCTCCTCCAGGGGATCTTCCTGACCCAGGGATTGAACCCACAGCTCCTGAATCTCCTGCATTGGCAGGTAGATTCTTGACCACTGAGCCACCTGAAAAGCACATCATTACCATAGATGTAAGTAATGTCAAGAACACAGATAATAAAAATTCACTAAAATCATGAGGAACTGATAAATTTTGAGTATTATATATCTTTAGTATAAATTATTTAATTGTAAGTTGTAAACTACAATTTACATTTAATTACATTTAAGGAAACATTGTAAGTTTACTTAATTTTTAGTAATGATTAACACCTGGCTCACAAATTCCAGAACATAAAACATCTATTCTTGCAACCAGTATGAACTAGCTCCAGTACTGTTGGAGATGTTATAATATCTTGAAATATTAACACTTGTGCTTTTTTTCCTATACTTTCTTGTAGCTGATTATTTCCCTGTAACTCAGAGGTAGCCATGCTGCCTTGAGAAGAAGCAGGACAATCATAGTGGGAAGGAGACAAAGGTTTTGGCTGTATATGTTAGATTGAACACATGTATTCACCACAGATTTCTCCTGAAATCCCCATAAAGGCATAAACCAAGAAGGACCAGAAGAATGGGAGAGGAGACAATATAACAAAATTTGCAGCGTAGAAGCAGATGAATAACTCACAGCTAATATCCTAGTCAAGGGAAAGCTCAAATCTAAACTTGCAGAAGGGAAGGTACTAACAAGCTGATTCATGCTGTGAACTCTCAAAAAACTCAAGAATTGGAAAATAAACTTGGAAGGAAACCCTGAGAAAGTAGGACCAAAAAATAGAAGTTTAAATTTAAAAAGATGGAAAATTGAAAATACACGAAAATCAAAAATTTCAGAAAGAAAAACACAGAGAAAACAGAGGGGTGGAGATTATCAAAGTCATAATTCAAGCAAGTTTTCCACAACTAAAAAGACATGGCTTTCAAGAGTTAGAGAACTCACTAAGTGCTGAGCACAATAGCTTTAGGAAGACCACACTGAGGAATCTCATGAGAAGTTTTATTTACTAGGGACAAAAAGAAGCTCCTAAACATTTCCAGAGGGAAAAAGAGGCCATAAAGAGCTAGAATTAGGAAGGAATTGACTCTTTCACAAGGCTTCATCCAAGAAGACAATGGGGCAATGTCTCCAGAATTACAAGAAAAATGGAGTCAACCTAAAATTCTATATTCAGCTAGACTGTCAAGTGTGAGGATAAGGACATTTGCAGATGTTCGTGTTCTTTTTTTTTGGCCACACCTCGGGCAACTTACCTGATCAGGGATCAAATCCACACCCCCTGCAGTGAAAGTGCAGAATCTTGACTACTGGACCACCAGGGAAGTTACAGATATTTGTGCTCATAAAGATTGTATTTAGTATGTACCTTTTGTCAGGAATTATTGGAGAATGTGGTTCACAAAGCAAGGGAGCAAAACCAGGAAGAAAAATGTGAGATCCAGAAAACAGATGATTCAACACAAGAAGGAGAAGGGAATCCTCAGAATAAGCATGAGGGAGATCCAAGAGCAATAATTGCATAGTACTTCTAGAGAACAAACCGTTCATTTGGAGGGAGCAGGAAAGCAGAGGGATCCACCAGGGATGTTGCTGTCTAATGAATAAAAATAAAAATAACCTGATGTACTTGAACATCATGAAAGGAAATGTATAATTCTGGAGGAATTTTAGAGGATGAATTAGTTATAGGAATATAGAAAACTAAGCCAATAATAAAGGTAGTTTTTAATTGCAGGAAAAATAAAAAATTGTACCAAAAAGGAAGTGTAATTGTTTTGCACTGCTTGGTCATGTTGAGTTAATCAAAAGTTATGGATAGTGTAATCATATAGATAGAAATGACGGAGGAAAAGAATGCATGTGAAGAGATGAAGTAGGGCATGGGTTGGCTGTGTTATAAGAGAGCCTAATCTTCACCCTCCATAATAGGAAGCTAAAAGATATAAAACTGAGCAATCTCAAAATAGCAGCAATACAGGGATGTCACTGAGAAAGACAGGAGCAAATACTAGAAGAATATTCAGCCAATATAATGGAAAAAAATGTTGCATTTGAGAAGTGGTACTCAGGGTAGAAGAAGAGGAACAGTATACCTCTTTTTCACGTTATGAGTCTTACAGTATTATTTAACTTTTAGAACTCTGTTCAAAGATAAACTATTGTTTTACATAAAAGAACAATAAATACCTACTTAATTTTTTCCAAATAGTCCTTTGAAAAACAAAGTGAATGAAGTGAGGAAAGTGATAGTGGTATATGAGGGAAAACTTCAGCCCTAATGGTTATATAGTTCTGGACAGTGGTAATTAGCATCCCTATTACAAAAATAATCACGTGCATGCTCAGTTGCTCAGTTGTGTCTGATTCTTTGTCAATCCATGGACTGTAGCCCACCAGACTCCTGTGTCCACGGAATTATCTCTGCAAGAATACTAGAGTGGGTTGCTATTTCCTTCTCCAGGGTATCTTCCCAACCCAGGGATTGTACCTGTGTCTCCTGCGCCTCCTGCATTGGATTCTCCTCAGTGGTAAAGTGAATCCTTTACCGCTGAGCCACCTGGGAAGCCCAAAATAATCATACCCATAACTTTTATAAAGAAAAATTATAGGGAATTGAGGACACATTATAGGGGAACTCAATCCCATCTGGAGTTTGTGGGAGGTTTCCACATAGAAGCTTGCAGTTCAGCTTCTACATGGAAAGGAGAAGCTACATAGCAGCTTCTCCATAAACTGCCAAGGAGACAGATTACGAACAGATAATTTCAATACAAGGCAGAAGTAGAAAGGATAGAGGTACACATAGATGGGTTTAGAGCACAGAGGAGGGGATAGAGCCCAATCTAGAGAGGTCAGTAAAAACTTCCTAGAGTGAAGAATGACTAAAGATGTACAGGAGGGTAATGAAGGCTATAAAACAGTAGTCAACCTGAGCAGCTCAGCTCTTTTTGTGTTTTATTTTTTTAACTTCCGTGGTAATATTTTAACAAAGAACTCATCAACAAAGACAAACAGTGCTTTTTTCAAATCACTGTACATTTAATATTTCATTTAATCCTCAAAACAACTTAGTATGGCTGACAGGTCATTTTTCAAAATGCAACTTGAGAAATAAAGATATGAAAGAAACCAGATACTGACTGACTGAGCCTCTTTTATACAGCTAGTTAGCTTTATATCTGAGATGAGGACTCAAGGTCAGATGAAAATTGTCTGGAAATTCAAGGTGGTTGTTTCTTATAGTTACTGAAGGGTGAGCCCCTAAATTAGATTTTTAATATCTACAACATTTGTATCTCTCCCTGAACCTGTTGGGGTCACCAGTGCCACATGACCCTACTGGAGGATTACTTGTTCCAACCCTAATACTTTGGTGAGTTTTATTTCTGAATTAAAAATCGAAGTTTGTAATCTAGCAAAAAATATTTTACTAGAATGCATGAATTTATTTATAGGAAAAATCTTCAAGAAACATAAAAGTTAAAATCCGACAAAGGAATGACCTTTGCTATGGAAAAACAAAAGAAAAATCAGGTCTTTTCTGAAAAATCTGGGACACTGAGTCATTAGCAATATGCTTCCCCCCTAGGGATATAGGTCACTTTCAATATTTGCCAAAGTGTTAGATCAGCCAGGCACTAGAAAACATTTCTAAGCTTAGTAACCGAGCAGCTTCGACGTCTTTTGGTAAAAGTTTAAAACGTCTCTGGCCCCATTTTATAGAACATATATCTTTGGTATGTGACATCTCTCCATAACTATATTTGTGAGAGAATAGCCATATATTTAATGATTTTTATTTTGTCTCTAGAGGCTTCCCTGGTGGCTCAGCGGTAAATAAACTGCTTGCTAATGCAGCAGACACAGGTTCAGTTCCTTTAGAGAAGGAAATGGCAACCCACTCCAGAATTCTTGCCTGAGAAATCCCATGGACAGAGGAGCCTGGCAGGCTACAGTCTATGGGGTCTCAAAAGAGTCAGATACGACTCAGAGACTAAACAACAATAATTGTGCTTCTAGTAAGTATACCATATATAAGGTTTTTTGTTGCAAAATTGCAATGATTAGAGCTCTGTAAGAGGGTTTGGGGAAAGAGGAGGAATTTGTAATCTGAATAGGAAAATCTTAATTATTCAATTGACTAAAAGTATTCCAGTCTTCTCTGCTTTGCAAATAAACTGGAAATCAGGGGTAAACTTAGATCAAAATCAAAACCTCAGAGGTCTCTAGGCAAGAATACTAGAGTGGGTAGCCATTCCCTTCTCCAGGGAAATCTTCCCAACCCAGGGATCAAACCTGGATCTCCTACATGCAGGAGGATTCTTTACCGTCTGAGCCACTGGGAAAGACCAGTAACTAAGAAGACAGGCATTAAAAAAGAAATTGAAGCAAATTTGTTGTAGGGTGGATAATGAGAAAACACAGATACTTTTTTTTAAAGAATTAAAAGCTATCTGAAATCCCACCAACCAGAGATAAGGATTATTAAAATTTTAAGAAGCATCCTTCCATACTTTATATGCATATATCCATCTGTACAATAAAAACTATATATTCTGTCTTATAACTTGGAGTGGAAATTTTAAATTTTGTAAAAAATTAATCAATGTAGCATAAGCATATTCCTATGTCAAGTGAGAAATTAAAATGTCCTGTTAGTTATTACATAGTGTGTTATTAGATTAATTCATCAAATTTCCATAGAAAGACCTTTATTTGGGAATATCAGAAAATCTGAGTTTTGATGTATAGAAACATTAAAATGGTAGACATTCTTATAACCAAAGTCTTTGGAATTCTTTGTTATTTCCTGAAGATAACTTCAGAAATGGAATTGTAAGTTATATTGGTGAAGATTCTTTGGTTGCAAGCAACAGAAACCCAGGTAGAACTAACTTAAGGAAAAAGGAATAATGCATTGACTCACATTCATTCAAGAATCCTTTTGAAGTAGTAGAGCTTTTGTTCATTGGAAACTATGAGGATATGTTATTTATTTTCCAAGTTGGAAAACAGGTCTACTCAAAGAAAGCTATAGGAAACGTTTTTGGGTTTTTACAGTTCCCACTTCAGACTTCCTCATTTCTATACTCTGATGAGTAGTCAGCTAAACAATAAAGAGGAACTCTGCCCATCTGCAGCGCACTCTTTGAGTGCAGCAATCTCCTCCCTGGTGTGTTGCGCTGAGAACTCTAGCTGCCTTGTCCTCCCAGGACCCCAACTCCATCTTCTCAACTCAGAGAGATGGTGAGGCTCCACTCGGGTTCCCCCTCTTTGCAATGCGGTATGAAAACTCTCCCAATGTTAAAATGGGGTAACCATAGAGCTAATTTTGTTTGTTACCTCTCTCAGAAATCACATTGTTCTGTACTGTCTGATGTCCAATATCTAAAAACTGTTTTTTTCCCTCATGTATTTTCTCTTTTAAATTGTTTCAGAAAGAAGGTAAATGTGGTCCCTGTCACTTCATCTTTGTCCAAAGTGAAATATCTGTCTCAACAATGATTCTTGGTGTGCCTGTCACATGCCAGTCACTCACAATCCTTCCTTTTATAGAGCAGTGATCAAACTACAGGAAAGTCAGAAGTTGGGATAGCTCCAGAGACTTCAAGACCCAAGCATATAAATGCTACCAGATTTCAAGATCTCTGTTTGTCTCTGTTTCTTTTTCCATTCTTGTGTCTCTGTATCTTTTTGCACAGTGATGTCAATCTTTGCTTCTATAGATGAAGTGAATTCATGAAGAGTACACAGACAAAGCAACTTGTAATTTCATTCTTTCAAGCTTATCTGTTTTAGAAGAAAATGAATCTTTTTCTCAACTTCAGTTTCAAAAGTCTCTAGGAAGGAATGATGAGCCCATTCCTTGAATGAATCATCGGGGCTGGGGAATCAGGAATTTAAACTGACCCAGTCTGGATCATGTGCCTATCTTTGTGGACAGGAATTTTCAAATCAGATACAATCACAGAGGAACTGAGTGAGCAGCCACTCCAATTTGTATCTAAAGTTCTGGGCGTACTATTTTTGATACTTAAAGAACTACTTTGAAATAGTTTTAAACTTCATGACATTCGCCACTGGTCAGTATTAAGGGTCAGATGCTTGCCTAATATGCTGTGTAAAGAAGCTAAAGTAGAAGTGCATTCTCAGTTGCTTCAGTCCTGTCCGACTCTTTGCGACCCCATACACCATAGTCCACCAGTCTCCTCTGTCCGTGGGATTTTCCCAGCAAGAATACTGGAGTGGGCTGCTATGCCTCCTCCAGGGGATCTTCCCAACCGCAGGCAATACAGCTCCCATCTCTTGCATATCCTGCATTGCTCTGAATTCCCAGGAACTGGGAGCCACTGGGAAAGCCCTAAGGTAGAAGTAGCCTTAACATTTGATTAATGAATATGGTTCAGACTAGCAGTATGTTATTTAAAAAAGCATATGAGGATCCAGAAGAACAAGAGAGAACATTAAACGGCAAAGGAGACATTTACAAACTACCAAAAAGGAACTTAATAATAAGTTTGGGAAATATTTTCTCATTCATTGAGCCATAGTCTAGAAATTCTTAAAATATCAAGGGTAACTATGTCGCAGTCTGGGCAAGAAAAAACTTTAACCTTGGAGTCATTTTTGATTCAGTCTCCCCACTCTTTGCATTTTCAGCCAATTGTTTATTCAGTCCTGTCAACCTTCAGGGGCCTCTCCTTACCCTAGTCATGCTCACCTCTCATTTGGATACTGGAAAGGTCTTCTAGCCTCTTATAAAGGAGGCTTGTGCTTGCTGCCCAGCATCAACTTCTGTTTTTTCTTGGTAGCTGGACTCAAAAATTTCCTTTGGGGAAAAAAAATCCCTATCTCATCCTCAATCACATAATTTGGGTGGGACCTTCAGTTCCAGAAGTGGATTCTGGTTAGTTTAGCTACTCACTGAATTCCTAATGAAGTAGTGAATTAACTAATTCACCTATTCCTCTGACTATACTGATTATTTTAGGCCAAATGAGACACAATGACGTGTTTGTTGGGGGCTTCCGGGAGCTAACTTCTATTTTTCCTTTGTTTCTGTATAAAAATGTCACTTTCTCAGGAAAATTTCCCTAATCTCACAATTTAGCTTGTTCTCCCATGATGTACACTCCTATAATTACTTTTTATGATAAATATTGCATTTATAATTACTTATTTAAAGTCTACCTCTTTTTAAAGAATATGCTCTCCCTGGGTGCAGATCTTCTTTTCATACTCATTTCAATATTCTCAGAGTCCAACACAAGACCCGAGACCATATATACAGTGAACAAATCAACAGACCAAGAATGAACATGGAGCTCAGAACCAATAGAGAAGGTAAAAAATGTATTTTAAGAAGGAATGAGCAATCCACCAAATCTAGCTTAAATGTTGAACTAATATGCATGAATCTGAGTATCTTGGTTTAAATTCCAACTTAGACTGGGCTAAGAGAGGACATGTGAAATCCTATTATGCCTTTCAAGTCAACTTTTGACTATACGTTCCTTATCTAATGTGCTCTGTGAACTCATCTGTGTCTATGCCTGTGCGTTGTCATCATTTTGGAATTTTCTTTTTCACTAATTCAACAAGTTTGTATTCATTATCTCCCCTACTTACACCTGCTATAGATGCTAGAGAGAGGATAAATAAAATAAGATCCCATAAGACATTTACAGTTTAATTAGAAAGATAGATGTGTAAACAAATTATAATATGACATTGTAATTGTTGAAAGAAGAGAATAGTGATTATGACTTGCTTCTAACATGAGGTGTTATTCATCAGAGATCTTTCAGTTACAAGTGACAGAATCCCAATTTCAAATAGCCTAAGCAGAAAAATGCAATCTACTGGCTCATATAACTAGGAAGTCCAGGGTGGAACTGAACAGAGGAACTCAAATAATATTAGGATTGGGTCTTTCCATTTCTGTTTGGATTTATTTCTTGCTGTTTGGGCCTCATCTTCTTCTGATGATTATGGATTCTGAGGTGGATTCTGTGGTGTACCATTCAGAAGCCACTTTTCAGATGGCAGCACTGGTTTCCCCCAGCTTTGGGGAGTGTTGGTGTTGACGGCTTAAGGCTGATTGTCTCTCTCCTGGAATTGCCCTTGCACAAGGAGGAACCTCACTCAGAGCGAGGGCTATGCTTCCTCCCTGGGAGTGGCTTGCATCCAAAAACTGACCAATGAGGAATACCAAAGCCTGGCCTCTTTCCTTTACTGAAGATATATCTGAAGGCCCATTAAAGCTTTAGAACTATCCATGTGGGAGGCTGAGAAGTTTGAGGAACTTGAGATCTGACTTCTGGCAGATCTGTTCTATAAAGAAGAGATATTGAATTTATTTTGTAAAATTCTGGATAATAGGATAGTAGTGGAAAGAAGAGAAGAGGAGCAAATACTAAGTGAAATCAAAGATTATTCCAACTAAGACAAGACCATGTACTTTGCCTCTGACCCCTCATTAGGACTTTGCAGATCTCCATCAAGTATTTGAGTGCAAGCGTTTGTGTGTGTGTGTGTGTGTGTGTGTGTGTGTGTGTGAAAGCAGTGAAGAGATTGGGCATCCTTTTGTAACTGGCCTAGGATGGGATGGAATACGGGTATATTTGGAAGTTTAGAGACATGATCTGAGGAAATAAATTCTACAACTTTACATAAACAGCGGGTAGGGCTATGAACACTATAGGTTATAAGGTTTAACTAGTGAATATTTGGATATATCTGCTACAGCAATAATAGAGTATAGAATAGAGAATAGAGTATAACTTTATTCTCCAAACATTTGTTCAGGAACTAATAGTAAAACTAATAAATGACAATATAATAAAATAAAGATAAAATGCTATGGAAATAGAAAGGTCCTGAGTAGCTAACTTATAGAGTAAAGACAAATTTTGAACATCATTATTTAGTTTTACAATACAGAGAAAAACTAAGGGAAGAATTAACTTTAGAAATAACCAGATCTAAATTTATTATAAAGAAATGAGATATCAAGAAAAATGGGAAATTCACTCTTCATGAAAAATTTAAGACATAAATTATGTTCATCCATCTATCATGACGTATAAAAAATAATCAAGATTCTAGGCTCCAAGAAAATATTTCCAAAATTATTTTCTTAAAAAAAAAAAAAAAAAGCACCCTCAAAAGTACCCACTGAAAAAGGATCTCTGCAAATGAATTTACAACTGTGGATTATAAAGCCTACCAGAAGATAGACAAATACATTAGACAATTCCTAGAGAGCCATTTCTACCCTGTTACTAAGGTTGCTTGCTTCTGTGACTTTATGCAGTAAAGCACAAAGCTGAACTGAAATAAAATAGCAAATTAAGAGAGCCATCTACTGGTAGCTCATTGAAATCTGTTTAATTTATCAGGTTTCTCTGACAAATATATTTCCATAGGTGATACTGTGATTAACTTTCTGGCTTAATTCAATCTGACCAATCTTTTTGCCATACTTTTTATGGAGGATATCTTTAAATAATATCATAGTTATAACTTGAAGCACATATATTCACGTGGAGGAGTTATTCTTTTACTGTTAGCCAACTAGACTATTACACTAAGAATGCTAACAACAGGATATATGACGTTTAGTGAACTGTACAACATAAGAGCAGAAAATGTATGTCTAGTATGGCAGAAACCATCACAATATTGTAAAGTAATTATCCTCCAATTAAATAAATTAATTAAAAAAAGAAAAAAGAAAAATATGTCTCTAGCACTGTTTCATGTACTTTACTTACATTAATTCTTAAAACCTCCACAAAACCTTATAAATTAGGAGCTATTATTATTCTCATTTTGTAGGTGAAGAAACTGAAGTTATAGAAGCTAGATATCTCTACCAAAAGTCAAACAGCTAAGAAATTTCAGAGAGCAGATTAGAACTCAAAAATCTGGAACAGACTGGTTCCAAATAGGGAAAGGAATATGTCAAGGCTATATATTGTCATCCTGCTTATTTAACCTATATGCAGAGTACATCATGAGAAACACTGGGCTGGATGAAGCACAAGCTAGAATCAAGATTGCCGGGAGAAATATCAATAACCTCAGATATGCAGATGACACCACCCTTATGGCAGAAAGTGAAGAGGAACTAAAGAGGAACTTTCTTGATGAAAGTGAAAGAAGAGAGTGAAAAAGCTGGCTTAAAACTCAACACTCAGAAAACTAAGATCATGGCATCTGGTCCCATCACTTCATGGCAAATAGATGGGGAAACAATGGAAGCAGTGACAGACTTTATGTTGGGGGGCTCCAAAATCACTGCAGACGGTTACTGCAGCCATGAAATGAAAAGACGCTTTCTCCTTGGAAGAAAAGTTATGACAAACCTAGACATGTATGGATGTGAGAGTTGGACTATAAAGAAAGCTGAGTGCTGGAGAATTGATGTTTTTGAACTGTGGTGTTGGAGAAGACTCTTGAGAGTCCCTTGGACTGCAGGGAGATCCAACCAGTCCATCCTGAAGGAAATCAGTCCTGAATATTCATTAGAAGGACTGATGCTCAATCTGAAACTCCAATGCTTTGGCCACCTGATGCAAAGAACTGACTCTTTAGAAAAGACCCTGATGCTGGGAAAGATTGAAGGTGGAAGGAGAAGGGGACGACAGAGGATGAGATGGTTGGATGGCATCAGTAAGGACATGAGTTTGAGTGAACTCCGGGAGCTGGTGATGGACAGGGGGGCCTGGCATGCTGCAATCCATGGGGTTGCAGAGTCAGACACAACTGAGCAACTGAACTGAATTTGGCTGCAGAGTATATACTCTTAACCATAACCAGATGCAAACAACTATTGAGTTCATATTATCTCATTAGCATTGTTATGGTTTATAGAGATACTAAGTCAAATTTGAGAAAGTTACATTTACTTAGGATGACAGGTGCAAATGTAGATAATTGTAGCAAAAATCATGCGGTGAGTTAATTAAAGTATGTAAAGGATGCTCTAAGACCACAGTGAAGAAGCACTTAGCTCAACCAGATGGAGGAAGAATGGGATAGTGTCTTAGCTTGTTTTCTTAGTCATGGGACCAAGCACATTAAAATATAACTACTTGCTTACCTTTCTAGAGTGCAAGCTCCCTGAAGTCAGGGGCTATGTCTGCTTTTCTCACTCTTTTATTCCTCATATTGGGCACTACATATTTGTTTAATCAATGAATGCAACTCATTACTGTTGAGAAAAAATTTTGAGACACAGAATGATGAAAGATGAGGCCGGGAGCAGTGCAAAGGCCAGGCCTTGGTCCATCACCCTGTGCTGCTATGCTTGGTTGCTCAGTTGTGTCTGACTCTTTGAGACCCCACGGACTGTAGACAGCCAGGCTCCTCTGTCCATGGGGATTCTCCAGGCAAGAATACTGGAGTGAGTTGCTACACCCTCTTCCTGACACACTCTCAGTTCAGTTCAGTTCAATCGGTCAGTCATGTCTGACTCTTTGTGACCCCATGGACTGCAGCACGCCAGGCTTCCTTGTCCATCACCAACTCCCGGAGCTTGCTCAAACTCATGTCCATTGAGTCGGTGATACCATCCAACCATCTCACCTTCTGTCGTCCCCTTCTCCTCCTGCCTGTATCATTCCAGCATCAGGGACTTTTCCAATGAGTCACTTCTTTGCATCAGATGGCCAAACTATTGGAACTTCAGCTTCAGCATCAGTCCTTCCAATGATGTTTGACTCCTCAGTCATGTTTGATTCTTTGCAACCCTATGGACTATAGCACACAGTAGTCTGCCTGTCTCCTTTGCCCATGAAATTGTCCAGGCAAGTATACTGGAGTGGGTAAACATTCCCTTCTCCAGGGGATCTTTTTGACTCATGGATTGAACCTGGGTCTACTGCTTTGCAGGAAGATTCTTTACCATCTGAGCCACCAAGACTTAACTTGTTAATTTCTTCAAACAGAACACATTTCTCCTCTATCACCAAATCTGTTCCATTATCTATATTCTTTTGTAGTTGTTGAGATATGTTTCATATATTATTAAATTCATGCTTTTGAAGTATACAATTCAGCATTTTTTTAGTGTACTTTTTAGTATATTCACAAAATTGTGCAACTGTCATCACTAATTTTAGAATATTTCATCACTGCTCCTCCCAAAGGAAATCCCATATCAGTAGGCATTTACCATCTTATCCTTTCCTCCAGAATCTGGCAACCACTGCTTCAGTTCAGTCTATATGGATTTGCCTATTTTGGACACTTCATAGAAATGAAACCATACAATACATAACCTTTTGTGTCTGGCTTCTTTAATATAGTATAATGTTTTCAAAGTTCTTCTTTATTATAGTATAATGTTTTCAAAGTTCATCTGTGTTGAAGTTTATATCAGTACTTCCTTCTCTTTTTTATGACTAAATATCATTCCATTGTAAGGATAGGTCACATTTCTTTATGTATTCAGCAATTGACAGACATTTGAACTGCTTCCACCCTTTGGCTGGTACAAATATTTGCATACAAGTTTTTGTGTTATATGATATATGTTTTCTTTCTCGAGTGTGTATGTACCTGGGAAAGTTATTGCTGGGCTATGTGGTAATTCTATGTTCAACTTTTAGAGGAACTTATTTTCCAAAGCAGCTGCCCCATTTTATATCCCCACCAGTGATACACAAGAGCTCTGATTTTCCAAATGCTTGTCAACGGTTGCTATTATTTCATTCTTTTTTCACAGCTGAGTAATATTCCGTTGTGTATATACACCACATTTTCTTTATTCATTCTCTGTCAGTGGACATTTAGGTTGCTTTCATGTCTTGGTTATTGTAAATACTGCTGCAGTGAATGTTGGCATGTGTGTATCTTTTTTAATTTTAGTTTTCTATGGGTGTGTACCCAGGAGTGGGATTTCTGGATCATAAAGTAACTCTATTTTTAGTTTTTTAAAGAACTTGCAAATTGTCCTTCAGAGTGGCTGTACCAATTTACATTCCCACTAACAGTGTAGGAGGGTTCCCTTTTCTACCCATCCTCTTCAGCATTTATTATTTGTAGATTTTTTTTGATGATAGCCATTCTGACTGGTGTGAGGTGATACCTCATTGTAGTTTTGATTTTTATTTCTCTAATAATTAGCAATGTGGAGTGTCTTTTCCTATGCATACTGGCCATCTGTATGTCTTGTTTTGAAAAATGTCTGGACATTTTGCCCACTTTTTTGATTGGGTTTTTTGTTTCTTTTAAAATAGTGAGCTGTATGAGCTATTTGTAAACACTCTTTGTGGTTTTGGTTTGCAGTTCTTTGATGCTAGTGACATGCTAGTGACATTTCTTTGGAGAAATGTCAGTTCAAATTCTTTGCCCATTTTAGAATTGGTTTGTCTTTTTATTTTTTAGTTCTTTATATACTCTGGAGATAAGTCTTTTATCAGCAACACGCTTATTTTGTCACTTAGTGAAAATAAAAAACTTTTGAAGCAAAATACAGTGCTCACTTTGGCAGCACATATACTAAAATTGAAGCAAAATACACTTAATTTTGATAAAGTTAAATTTAAAATCTTTTTCTTTAATCATTTATGCTTCTGTTATTGTATCTGAGAAACTTTTGCCTAACTTACAATCGTGAAGATTTACTCTTAGGTTTTCTTCTGACAAATGTATTGTTTTAGCTCTTACATTTAAGTCTATGATCTATTTTGAGTTGATATTTGTGTAAGGCATGAGGTACAGGTTTAAACTGATTGCTTTGCATTTGTTCTCAGAACCACTGAAAGGGAATCCATGGTGGTTCAGGGGTAAAGAATCCACCAACAATGTTGGAGGACTCATATTTCCCAAATTCAAAAGTTACTGAAAAGCTACAGTAGTCAAAGACAGTGGTACTGGCATAAGGATATATATAGAATTGCAAGTCCAGAAATACACCCATATATTTATGGGCAATTGATACTTGAAAAGGATGCCACCACAGTTTACTGGGGAAATAATAATCTTTTTTAAAAATGGTGGTAGAAAAACTAAATGCACATGCAGAAGAATGAAGTCATATCATATACCAAAAAGAACTCCAAATGGATCAAAGACCTAAGTGTAAGGGCTAACACTACAATAGTCTATCTTCCTATCTTGCCAAAAAATACTTTTATAACAACAAATTAAAAATTTGTTTAAATTTATGGTTTTATATGACTGAATGTCATCAAAATAGAAAAGGTGATTGAATTTAATTATTACTGTACATGTTTGTGTATTTTGTTAATGGATTGGCAATGTCTGGATTAGTAACAAAAAAAGATATGTATGACCCATAAATTATTGTTCAGTCACTAAGTCGTGTCTGACTCTTTGCAAACCGCTGGATTGCAGCACACCAGGCTTCCCTGTCCTTCACTATCTCCCAGAGTTTGCTCAAACTCATGTCCCTTGTGTCAGTGATGCCATTCAATCATCTCATCCTCTGTTACCCCTTCTCCTCCTGCATAAATTATTGTATGATTTCTTAGCTTGCTAGGACTGCCATAACAACGTACAACAAAAATTTTGAATTAAACATTAGAAATTTATTGTCCCACAGTTCTTGAGGTCCATGATCAATGTGTTGGCAGGGCTATGTTCTTGCTGATGGTTCTAGGAAAGGATCTGTTCCGGTTTTTCTTCTAGCTTCCAGTAGTTCCTTGGCTTGTGACAATATAACTCCAGTCTTCAAATGGTGTTGTCCCTGTGTGAGTGTCTCTTTGTCCAAATTTCCCCCTTTCAAAAGGTCATCAGTCCTATTGGATTAGTGATTCACCCTACTCCAGTGTGACTTCAGCTTAATTAATTACATCTGCGAGGACTCTATTTTCAGGTAAGATCATATGATGAAGCAATGGGGGTCAGGACTTCAACATGTGACTTTCAGGAGGGACAGAGTTCCACCAATAACACATACTTTCTCCATAAAGTTAATATTCTTGTCTTCATTTCAGCAAAATAATTAGTGATGCTCACCACCACCAATCATAGAAGAAAAAAAAAAAGACAAGGCAGAGCAGGGTAAATAGTTTAAGATTGACTAATCTGAATAATCCTATGGGCTCTGGGCTATAGACTTGATCTCTAGTTGCCTGATACCCAGCCCTAGGATGATTTAGAGCAGGGGAGATACTGGTTTAGTGTAAAAGTTAGATAAGGAGACAGTTGAGGGTATAGACTCGGGATTGCTTGGTTTGCACATTAAAGGCATGCTCAGTAGACAAATAGTTATTATCTGCAGGAATTAGCTAGCCTTTGGAGGAGTATTCTCTCCCTGGGTCTGTGAGGTCCCCAAGTGCCAGAGCATCAAGAATATATAAAATAGGGCCTGGGCTCTACACTCAAGGGAGGAGACTGTGGCATCAGCTGGTTCCAGGTGATTTGAGCTCCAGTCAGGATGATCAAGGTTGTTGGCAGTGACTGTCTGGGAAAGAAAGTCTGCATTAAATGCAATACTGATGACACCACTGGGGACCTTAAGAGGCTGATCACAGCTCAAACCGGTACCTGTTGGAAAAACATGGTATTGAAGACGTGGTACATGATTTTTAAAGACCACGTGTCTGGGGGACTATGAAACCCATTATGGGATGAACCTGGAGCTTTATTACCAATAGAGGAGAATTCCTCTTCCCTGCCCGTCCCTCTTCTCCCACATTCCCTGCCCCCACCCCAACTAATATGGATGCTTGTTTTTGGAAACTCATGTTGATAAAAACTTAGAGACTGAAAAAAAAAGAATACAAAAAACTAAAAAAAATAGCTAATACAAGTTTTGACCTGTGATGAATGGATGCCAAATAGACAAACACAGAATCTAATAAAATATAGTTAGAGCAACTTCATCCCTACTGGGATGTTATAACCAAAAAGTGAAAAATATTAAGTGTTGTAGTATGTGTTGGAAAAGATGTAGAGAAGTGGGAACCTTCACACATTGCTGATGGAATATAAAATGGTACAGTTGCTGTGAAAGATTTCTGCAATTTATCAAAAAGTGAAACAGAGTTACCATATGATCTAGTAATTCCACTCCCACATGTACACCCAACATAATCGAAAACAGGGATGTAAACAGATACCTGTGTGCCAGTGTTCATTGCAGTATTATTCACATATCCGAAGAATGTAAATAATCCAAGTGTCCATCAACAGATGAATGGGTAAACAAGTGACATAATCTTACAATAGAATATTATCCAGCCATAAAAGGGATATAGTATTTATATGCACATCATAAATGAACCTTTAAAACTATAGGCTAAGAGGAAAAAGCCAGACAAAGAGACCATATGTTTATGATTCCATTTATATGAATTAACCAGAATAAGCAAATCCATAGAAAGAGAAAGCATACTACTAGTTTCCAGGAACTAGGGGACGGAGTAAATAGAGAATGACTGCTTAATCAATATGAGGTTTCTTTTAAGGGTGATGAAAACATTTTTGAACCAGATAGTAGTGACAGTTGCCCAACATTGTGAATTTACTAAACGGCACTGAATTGTATAATTTGAAATGGTTGAAATGATGAATTTCATGTTATCTGTATTTTACAACAACAACAACAACAACAAACATCACCAAAAAAGAAAAAAAAAAGCCCATCTTCTGTTGGGTCCTTCAGGTTTGAATGTGACAGTGAGAACTTTAAGATTTATTAAAAGGATTGTTGTTCAGTCGCTCAGTCATATCCGACTCTTTGCGACCCCATGAACTGCAGCATGCCAGGCCTCCCTGTCCTTCACCACCTCCAGGAGCCTGCCCGAAGGATAGAATGAGATAGTGCATGTTAAAGCTCCAGGCTTCAGGCACATAAAAGGTACCCAATACATAGTAGTTATTATTATTTTGAAATAAATGAATATTAATCTGTAGGTGTTTGCATTTATGACACAGTGGTGGAACTGTAGGTCTCCAAACTAAGAAAATACTATTTCAGAAAAGTGGATGAATGAGAAGAGACCCAAACCACCCCTGCCACAGCCCCTGCATGTGGTACAGCCTCGCAGCTAACTAGGCCGGGGTGAGCCCCACCTACCTGCATGTCCATAGTAGTTGGCCATACAGGGGACACTCCCTAGAGCATATACACTCAAGGGGGATGTACTGCCAGGCCCCATAGAACATCTTCTACATAAAGTCACTTCTCCAAGATGGGAAATGTAACTGACCTGTTGAGGCAATCCAAGGACAGGTTGGAAAAGAAATTCTAGACACAGAGCATTTCAGAAGGAGTGAGATTATTAATAACAAAGAGCAGAGATAAAGTGGGCACTGCGAGCTTAGTGGGCCCACCTCCTGACAGATCAGGGAAAGCCAACAGTTTTCGTGAATTAGTAGCTGATTTTTATAGCCTCAAGACAGAGAAAATTCCTGTTGAAAGGTTCCCATTAGGTGATTGGTTGGGGTGTTATACAGTGTTTGCTGGAGTGGACGTCTTGGCCTAATTGGAGTCAGGAAGCTTGTGAGTATGATCAGGGGCTTTTGGCAACAGTTACAAAGGGAC
Organism: Cervus canadensis; assembly: GCF_019320065.1. Taxonomy (NCBI): domain Eukaryota; kingdom Metazoa; phylum Chordata; class Mammalia; order Artiodactyla; family Cervidae; genus Cervus; species Cervus canadensis. The sequence continues at coordinate 78,478,975 of NC_057387.1, read as the reverse complement.
TTAGTCAGCTTTGGAGGTGACCTTGGTTCTGAGCTCTGCTTCTGAGGCCTTGGTGCAAGGCCTTGCACCTGTGGCCTGGGGCAGGACTCAACATGACCTAGCTAACAAATAGAAATAAACAAAGAACTGGCCAAAATGTGGAAGCGGAGAAATTGGAGAAGAAAAAAACATAACCTCAGAAGTGGAAATAACAAATCTACCTCATGAAGAGTGCAAGGTAAGGGGCATAAAAATGTTCATTGATATTGATCATTTTGTAGGGTATAGAAATATCAAATAACTATGTTGTGTGCCCGGAAACAACATAGTATTTTGGGCGATTCAAACAAACAAACAGAAAAAGAGTTCAGATATGTGATCATGGGGGAATTGGGAGGAGGAAGAATTGGATGAAGATGATCAGAAGATATAAACATCCAGTTATAAGATAAATGAGTACAGGGGATGTAATGTACAACATGACTACCATAATTAACACTGCTGTATATTATATGTGAAAGTTGCTAAAAGAATAAATCCTGAGAGTTCTTATCACAAGGAAAATATATTTTTTCTTTTTAAAAAATTTTGTATCCACCCAAGATGATGGCTATTCATTAAATTGGTTTTCTCTTTTCTATCCCATTTAAACATTTTGAAAGAGTTGCCTTCTTTCACTCAACATCTCTATTTCCTCATAGCTCCTCATTAAAATGAATAAATTGCTTTATAATAGATATTGATATTTCCAAATTTACAAGGTTAATTAGAGGTCAGGCCTTGAACCTGATAAATTCACTAAAGTTGCCACCTTATATATATTCTTAGAGTCAGCCAGCCATTTTTTACAGTGTTCAGGGGACACAGAGATGCTAAGACCTCTATAGCACTTAAGTAAATGATAATTAAGACAAGATGGTACATTTCATACTGATGAAAGTAGCAAAATTTAATACTGATGCTAATACTCCAAAATTGGAGAAAATATGGGGGAACAGATTTTCTTATACAGCATTATATAAAACATGAATTGGTAAAACTTTCCTAAGAGTCAGATGTAACTTATGAAGAAGCTTAAAAAATAAAAGTCTTGCCCTAAACATAGTGCTTCTACAAAATTATTCTAGGAAGATAAACAATTGTGGTCAAAATAATATGTATAAAAATAATCAGTATAGCAATAGTTATTTAATAAAAAATAAAAACCAAATAGTTCATGCAGAGGAATAGCTAAGAAAATAACACATCAGTGGAATAAATACAATCAATTAAAATCACATTGTAGAAGCATAATTAACTGGAAACTGTTCAAACAAATTGCCAAATTAAATAAGCTACAATATTTTATTATTATTTCTATAAAATATAGTTTATATGTATGCACATATGCATATATATGTAAAATGGTATACACAAAATATCAACAAATATTAACACTTGGTAACAAGATTATGATTTCATTTATATTTTCTGATTTTCTGCTTTTGATTTCTATATTGATTAGAATGAGTACTTTTTCTGATCTGTTTTCAAGTGAACTATCTCTTTTTTTTTAACTGTTTAGTTTACCTTTTGACTTTTCCATTAACTTTTTTCTTTAATTGACTATATTTTTTACTTCTAGAAATTCTGTCTGGTTGTTTTCATATCTGTCTGGTCTTTTAAGATCACATCTTGATTTTCTTCTCCCTTCTTTTATTTTAAAAATCACTTTAAACATTTTTATCTTATAGTTTCTATTGAATAATTATATTTCTAGATATTCTTGAGTTTCTAAGTCCTTGTGTGCTTTCTCACTTGTGGTAGATAGTTTCTTCCTGTGTACATAACTGGATTGTGACCACATCTTAAACAGAATAGAATTTTTGAGTGGCCTGAGTTTAAGGTAGGCTTTCCAGATGGTGCTACTGGTAAAGGATATGCCTGCCATTGTAGGAGATGTAGAGGGTTCGATACCTGGGTTGGGAAGATCCCCTGGAGAAGGGAATGGCAACCCACTCCACTATTCTTGCCTAGAGAATCCCATGGACAGAGGAGCCTGGTGGGCTATGACCCATAGGATTGCAAGGTGTCAAACATCACTGAAGCAACTTAGCATGTGCGCTTGAGTTTAAGGTATGTTCCCTCAGGAAAGTTTTGCAATTACAGTGGATTCGTACTATTTGCAGAATCTGTATTTGCAAATTCACCCACTTGTTAAAATGTGTTTGCAACCTCAAAAGCAATACCTGTGGCTCTCTGTCATTTGTGGACATACTCATGAGTGGAGCTGTGAAAAACATGACCCCTGTGCCTGTTCTCAGCGGAGGTCAAGGTAATGCTCTGCCTTCTTGTTTTAGATCTTATAGGTAAACAAGTGTCTCTTTAGTGGTACATTGATTACTATGTTTTTTCTCATATTTGGGCTTTTTGTTGGTGATTTTGTTGCTTGAAATTATCCCCAAGCTACTGCTAATGTGCTGTGTCTAGTGTCTCTATGAGCAAGAGGCTGAGATGCATGTTACAGAGAAAATACTCCTGTTAGGAAAGTTCCCTTCAGGCATGTGTTATAGTACTGTTGGATGTGGGTCCAATGTTAATAAGTGAATAATTTGTATTAAACAAGATGATCTTAGACAGAAGCACACATAAAACAAGGCTCTGTAGACAATGAAACAGTAAAGTCAAGTTCTTGCAGAGGAAGCTGTGTGAATGTGTGAAGAGGGAGGGTGCAGATCGTTTCAGTGTCACTGTTCAGGCAGTCGGGTCAAGGATGTGTGTTTTGGTTCTTGAGTCCTTTTCACATAAATTTCTCAGCTTAGGGATCTCTGCCATGAAGTGAGTATAACTCCAGACCTGGGTGATAACAGGCTCAAATACAAATTCTAGGAATTTGTAAAATTCCTCCACTCACTTCTTTTTTTTTCCTATTCACATGCCAGAATAAGACAGATAAATTTACCTCTGGTTTTCTCTCTCTTCTCCCTCCCTCCCTCCTGTTCTTTCTTTTGTTTATTTTTCACTCGGCATTTCTATACATTTTAAAGTGAGAGAGCTTAAGTTCAGTTCAGTCGCTCAATCGCTCAATCGTGTCTGACTCTTTGCGACCCCATAGGCTGCAGCACGCCAAGCCTCCCTGTCCATCACCAACTCCCAGAGCTTGCTCAAACTCGTGTCCATCAAGTTGGTGATATCACCCAACCATCTCATCCTCTGTTGTCCCCTTCTCCTCCTTCTTTCCCAGAATCACAATCTTTTCCAAGGAGTCAGTTCTTCCCATCAGGTGGCCAAAGTATTGGAGTTTCAGCTTCAGCATAAGTCCTTCCAATGAATATTAGGACTGATTTCCCCTAGGATTGACTGATTTGATCTCCTTGAAGTCTCAAGCGTCTTCTCCAACACAACAGTTCAAAAACATAAATTATTTGGTGCTCAGCTTTCTTCATGGTTCAACTCTCACATCCATACATGACTACTGGAAACACCATACCTTTGACTAGACAGACCCTTATTGGCAAAGTAATGTCTCTGCTTTTTAAGATGTTGTCTAGGTTGATCATAACTTTTTTTTTAAGAAGCAAACATCTTTTAATTTCATGGCCACAGTCACCATCTGCAGTCATTTTGGAGCCCAAGAAAATAAAGTCTGTCACTCTTTTCATTGTTTCCCCATCTCTTTGCCATGACGTGATGGGACTGGATGCCATGATCTTCGTTTTTTGAAAGTTGAGTTTTAATCCTGCTTTTTCACTGTCTTCTTTCACTTTCATCAAGAGGCTTCTAGTTCCTCTTCACTTTCTGCCATAAGGGTGGTGTCATCTGCATATCTGAAATTATTGATATTTCTCCTGGCAATTTTGATTCTGGCTTTTGCTTCATCCAGCCCGGCATTTCACATGATGTACTCTGCATATAAGTTAAATAAGCAGGGTGACAAAGTACCACCTTGACTTACTCCTTTCCGAATTTGGAACCAGTCCGTTGTTCCATGTCTGATTCAACTGTTGCTTCTTGAGCTGCATACAGACTTCTCAGGAGGCAGGTAAGGTGGTCTGGTATTCCCATCTCTTGAAGAATTTTCCACAGTTTGTTGTGATACACACAGTCAAACGCTTTCAATCAGTCAGTCAGTTCAGTCACTAGTCGTGTCCAACTCTCTGTGACCCCATGGACTGCAGCATGCCATGTCTCCCTGTCCGTCACCAACTCCCAGAGTATTCTCAAACTCATGTCCATTGACGGGGTGATGCCATCCAACCATCTTGTCCCCTGTCATCCTCTTCTCCGCCTACCTTCAATCTTTCCCATCATCAGGGTCTTTTCAAATGAGTCAGTTCTTTGCATCAGGTGGCCAAAGTATTGGGGTTTCAGCTTCAGCCTCAGTCCTTCCAATGAATATTCAGGACTGATTTCCTTCAGGATGGACTGGTTGGATCTGCTTGAAATCAAAGGGACTCTCAAGAGTCTTCTCCAATGCCACAGTTCAAAAGCATCAATTCTTCAGGGCTCAGCTTTCCTTATAGCCCAACTCTCACATCCATACATGACTACCGAAAAAACCATACATTTTACTAGATGGACCTTTGTTGGTAAAGGGATGTCTCTGCTTTTTAATATGCTGTCTGGGTTGGTCATATCTTTTCTTCCAAGGAGCAAGCATCTTTTAATTTCATGGCCACAGTCACCATCTGCAGTGCTTTTAGAACCCAAAAGAATAAAGTCTGTCACTGTTTCTATTGTTTCCCCATCTATTTCCATTAAGTGATGGGACCAGATGCCATGATCTTAATTTTCTGAATGTTGAGTTTTAAGCCAACTTTTTCACTTTCCTGTTTCACTTTCATCAAGAGGCTTTTTAGTTCTTCTTTGCTTTCTGCCATAAGAGTGGTGTCATCTGCATATCTGAGGTTATTGATATTTCTCCCAGCAATCTTGATTCCAGCTTGTGCTTCATCCAGTCCAGCGTTTCTCATGATGTACTCTGCATGTAAGTTAAACAAGCAGAGTGACAATATACAGCCTTGACCTACTCCTTTCCTGATATGGAACCAGTCTGTTGTTCCATGTCCAGTTCTAACTATTGCTTCCTGAACCGCATACAGATTTCTCAAGAGGCAGGTCAGGTGATCTGGTATTCCCATCTATTTAAGAATTTTCCAGTTTGTTGTGATCCACACAGTCAAAGGCTTTGGCATAGTCAAAAAAGCAGAAGTAAATATTTTTCTGGAACTCTCTTGCTTTTCGATGATCCAGCGGATGTTGGCACTTTGGTCTCTGGTTCCTCTGCCTTTTGTAAATTCAGCTTGAACATCTGAAAGTTTACAGTTCATATACTGTTGAAGCCTGGCTTGGAGAATTTTGAGCATTACTTTACTAGCGTGTGAGATGAGTGTAATTGTGTGGTAGTTTGAGCATTCCTTGGCATTGCCTTTCTTTGAGGTGATTGGCATGAAAACTGCTTTGTTCATAGTGATGCTTAGTGATGCTTCCTACGTCCCACTTGACTTCACATCCCAGGATGTCTTGCTCTAGGTGAGTGATCACACCATCATGGTTATCTTCATGGTCATGAAGATCTTTTTTGTATAGTTCTTCTGTGTATTCTTGCCACTTCTTCTTAATATCTTCTGCTTCTGTTAGGTCCATACCGTTTCTGTCCTTTATTGTGCCCATGTTTGCACCCAATGTTCCCTTGGTATCTCTAATTTTCTTGATGAGATCGCTCGTCTTTCCCATTCTATTGTTTTCCTCTATTTCTTTGCATTGGTCACTTTACATTGCTGTTACGCTTGGCACTGATACACTTTGAATAGTCAATAAAGCAGAAGTAGATGTTTTTCTGGGACTCTTGTTTTTTGATGATCCAACGGATATTGGCAGTTTGATCTCTGGTTCCTTTGCCTTTCCAAATCCAGCTTGAACATCTGGAAGTTCTTGGTTCACATACTGTTGAAGCCTGGCTTGGAGAATTTTGAGCATTAATTTGGTAGCGTGTGAGATGAGTGCAACTGTGTGGTAGTTTAAACATTCTTTATCATTGCCTTTCTTTGACATTGGAATGCAAACTGACCTTTACCAGTCCTGTGGCCACTGCTGAGTTTTCCAAATTTGCTGGCATATTGAGTGCAGCTTTAAGAGAATTTACATTTTGAAGTGAGAGAGCTTGGGGCAAGGAGTTGTTCAAAATGTTACCTCTATTACTTTTATACTTAGAAATGTCTTTATGCTTAGAAATGTCTCTTAATAGTAGGCTTCACTGGTGGCTCAGATGGTAAGAATCTATTTGCAGTGCAGGAGACCTGTGTTTGATCCGAGGGTCGGGAGATTCCCTGGAGAAGGAAATGGCAACCCATTCCAGTATTCTTGCCTGGAGAATTCTGTGGACAGAGGACTCTGGCAGGCTACAGTCCTTGGAGTCAAAGAGCTGAACACAAGTGAGTGACTATTACTTTTATAACTAGGGAAACGTTGAGTCCATATGTACATTTTCCCACACAGTTGAGGAGAGACATACATAAAGTACTTGTAAACACTTCATTCTGCAAAACAGACAATAAAAGTTAGGATGTTTGGGGACTTCCCTGGTGGTCCAGTGGCTAAGACTCTGCACTCCCAATGTAGGAGGCATGGGTTTGAACCCTGATCAGGGAACTAGATCCTGCCTGCCACAGCTAAGTTCCAGCACAGCTGAATAAATAAATATTTTTAAAAAAGAGTTTAGGTGTTTAAGCATTATTATCCAAAGAATATAAAGTAGAGGAAGAGCTTGGCATTTGGATATAGAGAATTCTAGATGCGAATTCTACTTCTCTCCCTTAAATCTGTGAGATCTTAAGCAAATTAGCTTCACTTTCATCAGCTTTAAAATTATGAAAGCACATAGAGTTGAGACTAGAATATGTTAGATGTTGGCTAAGATGTAGATGACTGAGAGTTTAAAGCAGTAATTCTCAATGTGTGATCTGCAGACTTCTAGGGTTTCCAAGATCCTTTCAAAAAGTCTACAGTCAAAACTGCCTTCATAATAATTCCAAGACATTATCTTAATTTTTTTTTTTAAACTGTGTTGACATTTATACTGAAGTTGCAAAAACCATGGAGGATAAAACTATTGGCAACTTAGTGTGAATCAAGGCAGCCACATCAAACTATAATAGTGACCATGACAAGTTCATCATGTCATGAACTTGAAGTAAACATGCCACTTTAATTTGTAATTGCCATTGATGAAGCAGTAGAAATTACTAATTTCATTGAATCTCAACTCAAGTGCAAACCTTTTGGGTGACAAGATAGGCAGTATGACTAAAGCATTTCTGCTACATACCAAAGTGGGATGATTGTCTTGAGGAGAAACATATATGTGATTATGAGTTGCCAGCTAAAATAGACAATTTTTCTTGGAATGCCATTTTTTTCCTGAAAGAGTAACTGACCAACCATATCTATTTAGATTTCGGCATTTGACAGAAATTTTTTTCAAAAATGAATAAGGCAAACCTGTCACTCATTTTAGGGTAAATCACACTCACTTTAAGTGAAAATTACAACGTTGGAAAACTAGTAGTATCAGCCACAGCAAGCTTGTCAGTAACCAGATACTTAGAAGATCTGACTAGAAAAGTGCACAGGTAAGGCACATGCCCACCTTAGGACTTTTGTACTGCCTGCACCATCTACCTGAATGCTCTGCCCTCATAAGTGCTTGTCTCATTCCTTTATCTCCTTTAAATTTTCAATCACATGTTACCTTGTAAATGAGGCTTACCTTGACACCATTTTAAAATTGCAATTCAGCCTTCAGGACTTTGGTTCTCTTTTTCATCCTATATTTTTCCTTCCTTTTTCTACGTCCCTGTAGGATGTATCATCTTCTAGCATTCTACATTATTTACTTATTTTATTTTTTGTTTATTCTTTGTCTCAATCTACTAAAATGTAAGCTCCTCAAACAGGAATCACTGTATTCACTGACATAACCCCAATCCCTAAAACAATGTCTAGCTAGCACATTGTATAAAATCCATTCATACTCATTAACATTAACAAATGTTTGTAGTAATACTTCATGTTACTATAGTTATAAAAAGTTAAGATTATAACCAAGCTATTATGGGTCATTATTTTGGTTAATGTTAGATTTTTTTATCAAAGACTTTGTGCTTAAAGATCTGTGCTCATGCTCAGTCGCTAAGTTGTGTCCAACTCTTTGCGACCCCATGGATTGCAGACCACCAGGATTCCTATATCCATGGAATCTTCCAGACAAGAATACTGGAGTGGGTTGCCATTTCCTCTTCCAGGGGATCTTCCCTACCCAAGAATCAAACCTGTGTCTCCTGTATTGGCAGGTGGATCTTTTATCACTGAGCCACTTGGGAAGCCCCACCAAAGACCTGAGTTATTTTAAAAATCAAAATATGTATATTCTGTAGTATGCATGTGCATGCATGCTCAGTCGTTTCCATCATATCCAACTCTTTGTGACCCTATGGATTGTAGCCCACCATACTCCTCTGTCCGTGGGATTCTCCAGGCAAGATTACAGGAGTGGGTTGCCATGCCCTCCTCCAGGGGATCTTCCTGATTCAGGGATGGAACCTGTGTCTCTTGTACTTCCTGCATTACAGGCAGTTTCTTTACTGCTGAACCACTGGGGAAGCCCCATTCTGAAGTATACACATACTTCTTTGCCACAATAAGCCTATGTACCTTTTCACGTTCTGCCTTGTTTTATAACTCAGTGTGTATATACTTGTCTGTCTCAATAGATTTAAAACTCCTCAAGGGCAAGGTAGTATCATGTTTTCATAGGTACCTGACCAACTGAGTGTGTGGTGGTTATGCCTCAAAGTCTAAACATTTTCAAATCTAGAGTAGACTCATTAAAAAACAGACTTTTGACATTCATCAGTAAAATTTGTGTACTTACTGAGTAAATAATAACCTTTAACTATCTACTGAGACTTAATAAACAAGATCCTTCCCAGCTTCTGTGTTTCTATAGACAAGTCAAAAAGAATTAATACCAAGAAGAATTCTCTCCTGGCTGTCTTTTTACTTTAAAATGTATAAATAGAAAGTTTTTATAATTTTATTTAAAAACTACAGCTTTTGTGATATCGACATTTAATATTAATAGACTCTTTCCTCTTCCTCTAAGCTAACTGAATTCCTTGGTCTCCAAACACCCAAAATAGTTAATTTTCTATCAAGAGAGAGATTATTTTTATTATTTTATTTATCTATTTACTTATTTGGCTGTGCTTGGTCTTAGTTGCATCAAGCAGGATCTTTGATCTTTAGTTGCATTCTAGTTTCTTGACCAGAGATCAAACCCCTGCACTGGGAGCGTGGAGTCTTAGCCACTGAATCATCAGGAAAGTCCCACTTCATTTATTTTTATTGTAGTAAAATACACATAAAATATACAATTTTAACCATTTTAAGTTACAGTTCAGTAACACCAAGTACATTCATACTGTTGTGTAACCATCACCATGTCTCTAATACCATTCATTCAGAGTCAAAATTCTGGTCCACAAACACTTTCCTGTAGGATGGTTCAGTACTGGTGAAAGAATTTGTAATAAACCAGGCCTCCTAGGTTGGGTAGCTCCAGAAAAAAAAAATCTTACAGAATGCATTCTATCTTGCAAAACTGAAACTATATCCATTAAATAATGACTCTATTCCTTTCTCTCCTCCAGTCCCTGGTAATCACCATTCTATCTATATCACTGTGAATGTGACTACTCTAGATAAGTCAGGTAAGTGAAATCCTACAGTACAGATGACCTCTAAACAACATGGGTTTAAATTGAATGGGTCCACTTATTCTCAGATTTTTTTCAATAGTAAATACTACAGTGATACATACTGCAAGGTTGATTGAGTCTGTGGACGCAGAAATGTGGTTATATATGGCTGGCTACAAGTTACATGTGCAGATTTTCAACTGCATGGGGATGGGTGCCCTAACTCCCTCATTGTTCCAGGGTCAATTGTATTTGTTTTGTTGTGATTGGCTGATTGGCTTATTTGACTCAGTGTAAGGTCCTCAAGTTTCATCCACATTGTAGCATGTATCAGAATTTCCCACTTTTTTTTAGTAATAATGGTACATTATGTCTATACATCACATTTTGCTTATCCGTTCACCTGTTGATGGACCCTTGGCCTGCATCCACCTTTTAGCTGTTGTGAATAATGCTACCATGACGAGAGTATACAACATGCACTGCTTTTTGTTAGAGAGAAAAACTTTTTCCAGAAGTTTTTCCTCCCCTCTGCCTTGGCAGATTTTCCCTCACATATTATTGCCTGAAATTATCTCACGTGTTCATGCTTAAACCGAGAGAAATAGACCACAGCGTTTGCTTTAGAGTCTATATGCTAAGCAATTCACAATTTATGACTTGTAGGGCTTGGGTGGGGGTTATTTGTTTCCTGAAGCTCTTAGCTTCAGTGTGGACTCTGAGTTTCACTATAAAAGAGAATGTGAGTGTAAGTCAGTGAATTACACTCTTGGCTGCCAAGACTAGTGAAGGCTACATGCACAAGTTAGAGTGAACTGCAGATTCATATAGGATTTCTATTTTGAAACCTTGAGGCTGGTGAATACTACCTCATGTTCCTGGCTGGTCATCATTTTTTCTTTTTAAAATGTATTTTTAAAAAATTGTTGGCTGTGCTCACTCTTCATTGCTGTACACGGGCTTTCTCTAGTCAGGAGGCGCTCTTTGTTGCAGTACGTGGACTGTGCCTTGCGGTGGCTTCTCTTGTTGCAGAGGAGGGGCTCTAGGTGCGCAGGCTCAGTAGTTTCAGTTGGTAGGCTCAGCAGTTGTGATGCACAGGTTTAGCTGCCTAGCAGCACATGGGATACTCCCGGATCACGGACTAAATCCATGTTGGCAGGGGATTCTCAATCACTGGGCCACTAGGGAAGCCTGATCATCATCTCTTTTGTGTTTATTTTTACTCGTGCTTCCTTTCTTATGACCCAATCTCCCACTACTTTTCTCCACTTGAAATCTTTGCATTCCTTCTCTGATGCTCTAATTTCCTACCTCCCAATTCTTCTCACAGAATTCTTTTTTTAAAAAAATTTATTTATTTGGTTGACCTGGATCTTTGTTTCTGCTCATGAGCTTTCTCTCTAGTTACAGCAAGTGGGGGCTACTCTCTAGTTGTGGTGTGTGGGCTTCTCACCATGATGACTTCTCTTGCTGTGGAGGACAGGCTCTAGGCGCCGGGCTTCAGTAGATGTGGCTCACAGGCTCAGTTGCCCTGCGGCATGTGGAATCTTCCCAGATCAGGGATTGAATTCACGTCCCCTGCATTGGCAGGCAGACTCCCAATCACTGGACCACTGGGAAAGTCCAACCCAGGGAATTCTTCCTTCACTTTCTGGTCTTAATAAGTGCTGACTCTTTTCTGAAGATTCTGTCTCCGTGCAATTGTTTTGAATTTATGCTTTTTTATCTTTCTGATCTCATTTACTCATAAACACCCAATCCTGGTATTTGACTCTCTCCTTATTTTTCGATGCTACATCTAAACCAGGAACCCTCTATCTTTATGTAAAAATCCTGTTCCTTTAAAAATTTCATAATGTTTACTTATACTGTTCTCCACCTCCCTCATTTCTGTCACCTTTTGGCTTCCTGGTTACTAGCTCAGATTCCCACCCACCTGATTCATAATCTTATCTATGCCCATGATTTCAACTCTCACCTAAAGCTAATGAGTCCCAAAGCTATATATTCAGCTCAAATCTTCTTCTTAAGCTCCATAGCTAATTGCCTCCTGAGCATCACCCTCTGATGGTGCTTAAACATTCCTAACTCAACAGGTAGAAAATTGAAAAAACAGAAACCTGGGAGTCTCTTTTTCTTTCTCCCTTCCTTATCCCACCCCTCCTCTGGGTTCTACTGTCCTAATATATATGAGCAGTTTTTTTAAATATCTTCTCTAATTACTATGTATTTCAGATCTCCCATTTTCTTAAAATCTGATTTATGAAAACAATCTCCTAACTGTTCTTTCCACTCTAAGCCATTCTCTATAATCCTGCAACCAGCAGTCAAAAATGCAATCTGTCATTCGCTAAATGGTTTCCTTTATAACCAGTTTGAACTTCAGGATTGTTACCATAGTACACACGTGCACGTGTGTGTGCTAAGTTGCTTCAGTTGTGCCTGACTCTTTCTGGCGCTAGGGACTGTAGCCCACCAGGTTCCTCTGTCCATGGGATTCTCCGGGCAAGAATACTGGAGTGGGTTGCCATGCCTTGTTCCAGGGGAATCTTCCCAACCCAGGGATCAAACCCACATCTCCTACATTGCAGGAGGATTCTTTACTGCTGAGCCACTAGGGAAGCCCAGAATATACAAGTCACACTTCCTAAAATTATGCGATTCAAAAAAAGACTTCAGTGCCTAGGCAGGGTGCTTTGCCCCAGAAGCACTTATGTATTTGTTGAATAAAAATGAACATCTGGTCTAATTTTGACTCCTATGCAGTTTGCAATTGGCTGAATAGGAGTCAGTTTAGAGGAGAGAATATTGCTGAATACTGCAGCTGTAAGAATCTCTTTTAAAAACCTAAAGCCAGTTACATAAATTGTGTACTCTTTAGACTCTTTCCCATGTTCATTTACACAATTTATCATTGAAACTGCTTTAGAAATATGTGTATCAAATATTTAGCATATTTCAAAGCTTCCTTAATAACATCCCTAATAAGTGGATCTAATTATGTGTTTATTTACTACAAACACCTATGAATAGCAGATAACCTAATTATAGTTTATTATTACCTCTGAATCATTCCAATGAAAATGTTTTCTCTCACAGAGTTCACATTGCTTTGGTACATGAGTATAGAAAGCAGCAGATTGTTTTCTATGATCGTAGGTTTTAAATATTTACCTGCTTGTGCTGCATAATTTAGCACTTGGGAGTTGGATAGATGCCATGCCAAGGTTACAGAATATATTTCCCCTCTGTGACTTCTATGTGAAGTTGTAAAAGTGGAAAGTATTCTACTGTTTTACTAACCAATTAAAATTTGTTTTGTACAAGTAAATCCAGAGAATACCAATGTTTGTGGTATATACAGTTTTATTTTGTATAATTACCATGTAGTTTAATTAAATAATCAAAGCATTGTTTCTCACACCCTGTTATTGTATATTAAAAATAAAATATATTTGCTCTTGTAATCTAAGACTTTATGAAAGTAACAAAAAATCACCCAGACAGCTTGTTAAATGTATATTATCTGTCCTAAGAAATCAAAACAGAGTTCTATATTTTAAAATGTGGATCTACTAGCTGTCTAATCAGGCAAGAAAACAGTTCTTTTGTTCACTCAATCTAATAAATGTTATATCTTACTATATTCTTTGTGTGATTGGTTATTTGGTTGCCCTACTGCATAGCAGAAAATAAATAGTTGTGCAGTTACCTGTTTTTGTGAGAATAATAATAAAAATAATTCAAACCATTAAACACATAAAAAAATGAAAACGTTTTCAAATCTAATTTTGAACTTTTCAACTCTGCATTCTGAAAGACTTTCTTTCCCATGTGGTTTCATAGTCCGCTAGTACAGACTGTTAATTTTTCACTTCTAGCTCTTACTATAATTCCCTATGCAATTCAGAAGTATGTCTCGTAGATCTTGTTCCAGCAAAATCTTACATTATTACACTTTGCAATAATTTAGTATTTCTCTCAACACACCTTATGAAAGAGGATAAAAATTTCCATTTCATAAAAAGCCTTCGCAGACTGTTCTGTTTCAATTCTGGAAAATAATCTAAACATGGAAAATGAGAGCACATATTCCTTGATATTTTATAAGCATTTACCTATAGGCCCTTCAGAATACTTTCACAAAAAGAAAAGAAATACTTGTATTTTTTTTTTTTTAACCAAAGTGGAGCTTGGTAGAAAGGTCTGCATTAATCTAAAGGATTTAGTGAGTCTTCTGAAACCGCTTTTGGGGTCTGCGGGTGTTTCGGGGAGAGTGAAAAATAAGCGGCACAGTGCATGCTGGATCTTGTAGTTCCCGCGTTCGAGGAGAGGGCGTGGTGTTCATGGGAGTTGAAGTCTGTTCAACAGAAACTCAAGGCAGGAATGATGTTTTGTCTATCAGAGACACCGCTTATAGGTGGATACTTTCCCTTGGTTCTGTGCTTGCTGGCTTACAGTCTGGCTGGTGAAAGGAGCGAAAAAAGGATGGATGAAGTAAATAGATCAGGGGCCTGTCGCTGTGGCTGTTGCACAGTTCAGTTCAGTCGCTCAGTCGTGTCCGACTCTCTGCGACCCCATGGACTGCAGCACGCCAGGCCTCCCTGTCCACCACCAACTCCCTGAGTTTACTCAAACTCATGTCCATTGAGTCGGTGATGCCGTTCCACCATCTCATGCTCTCTTGTCCCCTTTTTCTCCCGCCTTCAATCTTTCCCAGCATCAGGGTCTTGCCATTGGTCTGGCTATTGCTGCCGCCAATCAATAGGCTTTGATGCCCCGGAAGTGGCTGACCTACTAGGTTTGAAGGGGGTGGGGCGGGGCGTTTCTCTGACTACGGTGGCCGGGGAGCTCGAGGCGCCTGTGGCTGCTGCGCTGAGGTCGGAGAGTCGGCTTGTGTGCCGGCTGCTTTTGGGGCGGCTGCTGCTCGAGCTGGAACATTTCCCGGTTGGTGGCTCCTGCACATTGTTTACACTTCTCCAGTTCTCTTTTTGGTGAGGGTTCTTCTCCTGACTCTGCTAGCCTCAGGAGAAGGTTGGGACTAAGTGTCTCTGGTCCCCTCGAACGATCGGGGTCCTTGAGGAAAAGTGGGGGAGGGGGGTCTTGCCCTCAATGGAAACCCTGTGGCCAACCTTTTCGGCTCTCTGAGGGTTTTGGCGTCACCCTCATCTCTCCTTTCTGGTATCATTTTTCTGACTCCTTGCCCTTCCTGGGCTCCAGAGCTAACTAACCGTAAGCCTTCCTGTGGGCAGCAGTTCCCCCTCTTCTAGAGGGTTTTCTTAAGTGTTTCAGGCACGATCTGTTTTCTCCTCAGTTCTTGCATCTGTTTAGCTCCTTCCCTATTTTTCTCCGATAAAAAGAAGAAGAAGAAGAAGAAAAAAAAAACCCAAATCAGATCCTCAAGATCTTAATCTTCTCATTCCTCACTCCTTTATCCCTTTTTAGGCCTTTGTTACTGCTTCAGACACTTAATACATTTGCCTGAATATCTTAATGCTTTTCCATCCAGACCTTAACAGTTTACTCACTCTATTTGGTTCCTACTCATCCTCAACCCTTCCACCTCCATCCGCATCTCAGGGCTTTTTAGGCTGGAGGTTCAAATACATTGTTAGGACTGGTGAATACAAGAGACGTCAACGATCAGCTAAACGTGACTCTGTAGAGTTTATACTTAAGATCTCTTTGGCTTACGTTTTCGGTTTGTATTGATTATTTTCCCACAAGGGGTTACTGCTACCCCATGGTTAAAGGAGACTACCTCCTCCTAGAGCTCCTTGTATCTGAAATACTTAGATGGGATCTTTTTCTCTTTTCCTACTCAAGACGTATGTCCCCGGTGGAATTTTTGCGACGATTTTATGTCAATTAATAGCAGATAGACACAATTAATAGTGGATAGACACAATAGCTCTTTCCTCCTTTGTTGTTTATGATTGGTGATTAGATAGTGAGTCATTGAAAGTACCCAGAGGGATTGGAAAAGCTTTGAAATGAAAAGTTTGTGTATAACCAATTTACAAAGTAATAAAGTGTCTTCCCTAAACAAGGGAGAGTTTCCAGTAATCTGATGCTATGTTGAATTAATAATCTCACTGTAAAGTTCTGGGAACTGTTTAAAGTTAAAAAGTAGCCAATACAAGAAGTATTATAGGTTTGTAAAAAGAGTTTAAAATCCATTAACGGATCCTCTTTTTTATCCTGTAATATGGAATACAAATATATTGAAGAGTTTATTTGTTGTGATTGTTTATCACATATATATTTTGATGGAGCTGGTAAAACAGCTTTATATAATTTATTATTCACTTGTGTTTTGTAGACATAAACTTCTGTACTTCCTGGCTTTCTGGGGACCATGTAACTTCAGTAACTTTGCAGCTTTCTTTTATTCTCAGTATTTACTACTCTGATAGTAAAATTATTGTTCTTCTTTAGGAATCAAATATAATCTCTATGTGTCAGTAAAGTATAATTATTTTAATACTTGTACACTGTCTAATTGGTGGTGTTATTCCTAACTAATCAAAAATGGTCTCAACCATGCTTAAGATTGAGGGTGAATGTACGTATATTTCAGAATTAATTCACTCATGAATTTTTTATTGGATAAATGATGAGGTTAGACATTACTCAAACTTTTTATATTTTCCTGAGATTTTATTCATTTAATAGGCATTTATTGAATGCTGCTTACTGTTTAACTATTGTCACACTGTCATCAAAACATTTACTGAGAGCATCCTCTTTTTTTTTTTTTTTTGAGAGCATCCTCTTGTCCTCAGCTCTGTCCTGGATGCTTTAAAGCATTATTGCATTGGATCATTATAACAACTCAGTGTGCTATTGAGTATTATTTATATTTAGCAGATGAAGAAACTGAAGCTCAAGGAGTTCCAGTCATTTAGTCCAGTTCCTTTTGACTCTTCCCTCTTACTACAGCTGCAAAGATTTGTTCTATACCCTGGAGTATATTATTGTTGTTGTTCAGTCACCAAGTTGTATCCAACTCTGCGACCACATGGCCTGCAGCATGCCAGGCTTCCCTGTCCTTCACTGTCTCCTGGAGTTCACTCAAACTCATGTCTAGTGAGTCGGTGATGCCATCCAACCATCTCATCCTCTTCTTCTGTCTTCAATCTTTCCCAGCCTCAGGGTCTTTTCCAATGAGTTGGTTCTTTGTGTCAGGTGGTCAAAGTATTGGAACTTCAGCTTCAACATCAGTCCTTCCAATGAGCACCCAGGACTGATCTCCTTTAGGATTGACTCATTGGATCTCCTTGCAGTCCAAGGGACTCTGAAGAGTCTTCTCCAGCACCACAGTTCAAAGGCATCAATTCTTCGGTACTCAGCCTTCTTTATGGTCCAACTCTCACATTCATACATGACCACTGGAAAAACCATAGCTTTGACTAGATGGACCTTTGCTGGCAAAGTAAGTCTCTGCTTTTTAATATACTGTCTAGGTTTGTCATGTCTTTTCTTCCAAGGAGCAGGTGTCTTAATTTCATGGCTTCATTGTCTGCAGTGATTTTGGGGCCCAAGAATATAAAGTCAGTCACTGCTTCCACTTTTTTCCCCATCTGATTGCCATGAAGTGATGGGACCAGCTGCCGTGATCTTCATTTTTTGAATGTTGAGTTTTAAACCAGTTTTTTCATTCTCTTTCACCCTCATGAAAAGGGCTCTTTATTTCCTCTGCTTTTTGCCTTTAAAGTGGTATCATCTGCATTTCTGAGGTTATTGCTATTTCTCCCAGCAATCTTGATTCTAGTTTGTGAGTCATTCAGCCCAGCATTTTTATGATGTACTCTGCAGTTCAGTTCAGTTCAGTTGCTCAGTCATGTCTGACTCTTTGTGACCCCATGGACTGCAGCACGCCAGGCCTCCCAGTCCATCACCAACTCCCAGAGCTTGCTCAAACTCATGTCCATCAAGTCGGTGATGCCATCCAACCATCTCATCCTCTGTCATCCCCTTCTCCTCCTGCCTTCAGTCTTTCTTCATCTTTCTCAGGGTCTTTTCCAATGAGTCAGTTCTTTGCATCAGGTGGCCAAAGTAATGGAGCTTTGACTGTACTCTGCATTTAAGTTAAATAAGCAGGCTGACAATATACAGCCTTGACATACTCCTTTCCCAATTTTTAACCAGTGTTGTTTCATGTCTGATTCTAACTGTTGCTTCTTGACCGCATACTAGAGAGCTTTAGTTCAGTAGATATTTACTAAGCAGCTATTATGTACCAGATGCTCTTCTAGATGCTGGGAATATAGCAGTGAACAAAAGGGACAAAAATCCCTTCTGTTAGGGAGCTTACACTCTATCAGAATGTGTGACATGTCAACCTTGCCTTCAGGAAACAGAAAATATAACCAATGTAGGGGCTTCCCTTGTGGCTCAGATGGTATAGAAAATGCAACCAATATGCATTAGATTTCATGTGTTTTAGAATGTTAAGGTTGAAAGACAGATTAACTAGGGGATATTTCATGAAGAAATATGATCTAGAACTAAAGTATTGAGTAGGAATTTGGTAGATAGAAATGGGGAGGAAAGTAGTTCCAGTTTGAGGCATAAAATGAGCAAAATTCTAAATTATAGGAGAGAGATTAGTGGGAAGGACAGATAGCTGGAGTGTTTTGTATCTTCAGTTCTTTGCATATAGGTGCACAGTGTTGGTAGAATTTGAAGCAAATATTTAAATGAATGAAGCTAGGGCAAGAACTCAGCTGGCAACGTGAAATTAGGTAGGTGTAGTGTCATTATTTTGGGATTTAAGGAAAGGAATTGATTTGATAGCTGTTGGTGAAAGAACCAGTAGGCCCTGTTAATTATTGAATACTGGCAGTAGCACAGTAGCCAATGGAAAAGAGAGGTTAGCCTACCAGGTTTGAACCGAGTGAGCCAGATTTACCTGTTTCATCAAATCATGAGGTTTTTTTCCCCCTTGTTTATTTTATTCCAAGATGTGCCATTATTTTATGAACTGCTATGAAAGAAAAAAAATGCCAATTAAGCATACAGTGATTGTTGACTATAAGATGTATTCAGTTTCAGAGTTACAGATGTAAAAATAAAAAAAAATGAAAAAAATGTAACAATGTGTGATCTAGAAATGATGAAATAAGGTACTCCTTATAATGGTTCATGAACCTTATAACTACTTAATTTTTTTGGAATATTTATAAATAAAATTTGTAATCTTTGACGTGCATTCAGTCATTTAAAATTTATATATTTATTTACTAGGCACTTTTCTAGGCCACGGTGATATGGTGATGAGTAAATAGAGTCTCTACCACACAAAATGTACGAGGGAAGGCAGACATAAATCAAGTATTCCATCAAAAAAGGTAACGGTGCAACTGTTTGTTATGTTTTATGAAAAAAGACTAGATGCTATATGGAAGAAACACTGTTTACAGAGAAGAGAGTGCAGATGAGAAGAGGCCATATAAGAGGCGGTAATACCTTAGATAAAGTGATGGTGAAGATAAATAAAAGTGGATGGGTTTTAGAGATGTTTAGGTGTGGAATTTGGTGATTAATTGGGTATGGGAAATGAGGGAGAGAAAGGTGACACTGGTCACCACTAGATTTTTTTGGCTTGTGTATCTAGATGGATTGATGGATAGTTCATGAGACAGAAAACAGTGTAAGATGACTGGGCTTGGGGGGCACATGCTTTGTTTGTTTTCACTGTGGCATCAGTGTTAAAGGTTAATGTCTTAATTATTCTTTTTTTCCCTTTATGTCATTGTTTAAGTATATTTGAGAAATAGTGTACCTGAAATAAGTTTTTTCAGTATTATTTTTCTTGAGTGGGCAGGGAGGAAGTTCTAGATGAAGGCCTTTGGAAAAATATTGGAATTTGTTTTGAATTTATATGTGACATATTTAACCATATATATGAATAGATAACTGAATAATAAAGCTGTATATCATCTTTATTTTCACTTAGGATTTGGCAATAAATTGGGCATCTGGTTAAATTCTAATTTCATTCAATTGGTATATATATATATAAGTATAAATGTGCTTTAGGGAATGCTTTTGATTTTTTCTGAAATGACTACTTTATGTAATTTTTGGTAGATATTGGATCAGTACAGTTGGTTATTTAAACTTTATATTTCATAGTAAAAAGCTGTAGAGAGTACAGAGCAAAAAGTTTGGGCTTGGAGTCAGGTTGCCTGGATTCAAGGTGTGTTTTGCTGTTTTGTAGCAGTATAATCTTGCAGGATTTAGCCTTTGTTAGTTTTTAAATCTATAAAATGAGTATAGTAATAGTACCTGGCTTATAGAGTTGTTGTGAAGATTAAATGAGATGGGATGTGTGCATAGGTTAATGAAATTCCCAGTACAGTATTGTTATGATTATTATTATAGTGATGTGTCTGAGATCATCTGGATTTCTGTACAACATTTTAATTTTAGACTTCCTTTTAACTTATAGATCTCAACTGGGTAAAAAATTTTGTTTGGTAGTCATATTTGGGTTTAGGGAAAATATAAGAAAGCTTTTGTTAATTCACAATTCAGTTTAGTTCAGTTCAGTCGCTCAGTCGTGTCCGACTCTTTGCGACCTCATGAATCGCAGCATGCCAGGCCTCCCTGTCCATCACAAACTCCCGGAGTTTACTCAGACTCATGTCCATCGAGTCGGTGATGCCATCCGGCCCTCTCATCCTCTGTCGTCCCCTTCTCCTGCCCCCAATCCCTCCCAGCACCAGGGTCTTTTCCAATGAGTCAACTCTTCGCATGAGGTGGCCAAAGTACCTGGAGTTTCAGCTTCAGCATCAGTCCTTCCAATGAACACCCAGGACTGATCTCCTTTAGGATGGACTGGTTGGATCTCCTTGCAATCCAAGGGACTCTCAAGAGTCTTCTCCAACACCACAGTTCAAAAACATCAGTTCTTCAGCGCTCAGCTTTCTTCACAGTCCAACTCTCACATCCATACATGACCACTGGAAAAACCATAGCCTTGACTAGATGGACCTTTGTTGGCAAAGTCATGTCTCTGCTTTTTAATATGCTATATAGGTTGGTCATAACTTTCCTTCCAAGGAGTAAGCATCTTTTAATTTCATGGCTGCAGTCACCATCTGCAGTGATTTTGGAGCCCAAAAAAATAAAGTCTGACACTGTTTCCACTGTCTCCCCATGTATTTCCCATGAAGTGATGGGACCAGATGCCATGATCTTAGTTTTCTGAATGTTGAGCTTTAAGCCAACTTTATCACTCTCCTCTTTCACTTTCATCAAGAGGCTCTTTAGATCCTCTTCACTTTCTGCCATAAGGGTGGTGTCACCTGCATATCTGAGGTTGTTGATATTTCTCCCGGCAATCTTGATTCCAGCTTGTGCATCTTCCAGCCCAGCGTTTCTCATGATGTACTCTGCATATAAGTTAAATATTCACAATTACTCATCCTAAATGAGTTAGCACATGTCATCTTTCACAGAATTCTCACCAGAATCTGCCTGTCAATGCAAGAGACTCAGATTTGATCCCTAAGTCAGGAAGGTCCCCTGGAGAAGGAAATGGTAACCCACTCCAGTATTCTTGCCTGAAGAATCCCATGGACAGAGGAGCCTGGCGGGCTATGGTCCATGGGGTTGCAAAAGAGTTGCACATAACTTAGCGACTAAATAACAACAGCAATAGCTGCAATTGGAAATTAACGATGGACTAGCTTGTAATTACTTATTATTTGTTAAAATTATTACTTTTATTTTTTAGTCCAACCTTTCTGGACTTTTATTGGCTTTTGGGTCTTATGGATAGGGTGAAAAAGTAGTTAAATGTTATAAAATCTGATCAGCTGCTCTAAAGTTAATTTCCACCCTACTTTTTTCCCCCAACTTAACTTTCCTTTGAAAGTTATAAACCTATAAAAAAAGTTGAAAGAGTAATATAATACCTATATATCCTTCACCTAGATTCACTTGTTAACATTATGGCTCGTTTGCTTTTTCTCTAGCGTGTGTGTGTGCACACACACACATACACATACATGTGTGTGCATGTGCACTTAGTCACTTTAGTCATGTCCAACTCTTTGTCACCCCATGGGCTATAGTCCACCAGACTCCTCTGTCCATGGGTTTCTCCAGGCAAGAATACTGGAGTGGGTTGCTATTTCTTCCTCTAGGGGATCTTCTCAACCCAGGGATGGAACTTACATCTTTTACATCTGCCTGCATTGGCAGGTGAGTTCTTTACCTACTAATGCCACCTGGAAGTGCCACCACACACACAAATGCACACTTTTTTTTTTTTTTTCCTGTTGAACCATTTGAAAGTTAAGTGGAAACATTATGACACCGTCTTCCTAAATATTTTGTCACGCATCTCCTAAGATCTAGGACATCCTCTTAACATAACTATAATGCTATTAGCATACCCCAATAATTTGATTTTTATTTGATAATATTACCTAATGTACAGGCCATATGAAAAAAATTCATATTTACCCAAATGTTCCAGTAATTTCCCTTATAACTTTTCAGGAAAAAATATTAAATTTAAGAACAGATTATAAAATATATTTAGTTGTCACATCTCTCTGTTTTCTTTTTTCTAGAACAGTCCTCATCTTTTTCCTCCTGTCTTCCTTCCTTTTTCTTTTTTTGGTCTTTCAAGAGTTTGACAGTTTTGAAAAGTCCAGGCCAGTTGTATGTAGAATGTCTCACAAACTGAATTTGATTGTTTCCTCACAGTTGCAGGCTATGTATTTTTTTTTTCCTAAGATTGTTATTATTTGATAGTTATTGTAAACTTTTCATTTGATTACTTCAAGAGTAATATAATGACAATTTGTAAGTTATTGGTGATGTTAAGGTTGACCGCTTAGGTTAGACAGATTCCTACGTTCTAAAGATATATATTCTGTTTTGTATTTAGTAATTAATCTCTGGGGGTGTTACTTTATCATTGGATATTCTGTTTTCTATTAATTTTTTTCTATAACAGTGGTTTTAGTAAACATAGATGATCCTTTTCTGAATCAACCATGGCATTGCTGGTTTGCAGATAATGGTTTTCCAGTTCTCTCATTCCATCTACATGTGTTGGTTGACTGTCTCTCTAAAGAAAATGTATTCCTTCTCCTTTCCTTCTTAGTTTCATTGTGTAACCAATGATTCCTTTTTTAAAAATTTATCCAGTGTGATGATCTGTTACCATTATTCTTTTAAAAAACAATTACATTAATTAGTTATTTTTGGCTGCGTTGGGTCTTCACTGCCGCACGGGCTTTTCTGTAGTTTGCCAAGTGGGCTTCTCGTTGCAGTGGCTTCTCTTGCTGTGGAACATGGGCCCTAGGGTGTACAGGTTTCAGTAGTTGCAGCACGTGGGCTCAGTAATTGCAGCTCCTGGGCTCTAGAGTACAGGCTCAATAGTTGTGGTGCACAGGCCTTGTTACTCGCAGCATGTTGAATCTTCCTGGACCAGGGTTTAAACCCGTGTCTCCTGCATTGACAGGTGGTTTCTTACCACTCAGCCACCAGGGGAGCCCGTGTTAGCTTTATTCTTTTTTGATGATTGAGTTATCTCAAATTTGATTAGTCCCTTCAAAGTAGTTCCTGTGACCTTTGTATATGTCCATATTGGTATTTGGGTACCTTCTTCCTTTTTTGTACAATAAGTGTTCCAGGCTTACCTTATATATTGTCTGCTTGACGTTTGGAATCAACACTTTTATCACCCTTTTTTACCACCAGCACCCTTGTTCATTTTAGTGGAAAAATGGTACTTAGAAACCAAAATTTGGGCATTCAAAAAGCTTGTTACTACTGGAGTATCATTGCTTTTAGGCCCTTTAAAGGGACACACACACAAACGCACACACACACATGTTTTAAAAGAAATGATGATTTTATAGGATACCTTCAAGTTCAAAACCACAGAGTTCAGCTTTACCTTCACTCAGTTTATATCTGTGTCTTCCTTTTCCTACAGGGAGAATTCTGATTCTCAGCCATATTAATATATTTACTCATTTATATTTACTCTGTCTTACACACATATATGCCTGGAGGAGGGCATGGCAACCCACTCCAGTATTCTTGCCTGGAGAATTCCATTGACAGAGGAGCTTGGCAGGCTACAGTCCATGGGGTCGCAAAGAGTCAGACATGACTGAGCGACTAAGCATGCACACGCAAGTACACACACACCACACACACACATATGATAGTTTTGGAATTACTGTACTGATACTCCCTCCTACAACAGATTTACCAAGTAAAGATTTCGTGGCCAGTTTATGTCCTTAGAATATATCCCTCTAAAGATGTATAGTCGAAGTAGATGCTCAGAGTTATTTGAATTATTTTTTCTGTGATTATGTTATCAATTTAGAATATTAAGTTCCTACTAAAGTACTTTTTAATAGACTTCCTGTAAAATTGGTTATCTGTAAAACTACTAAAGTAGACGTAATAATTTAAAATGATATCATAATATGTAGTAATAGGAAACTCTAGAACAGTTAGAGAATATGCAGTTTTTATCTATTTATAAGGCTTTAAACTAAGTCTGTTTTCAAACTGGTGTCATTTTTTATTATTTAAAATTAAAAATGTTGAGAAAAATGACATCAAACAATTCCAGTTGTAAGCCAGAACAATTGTGCTTGTGAACATTTTAAACAATGCTCTTCTTTTGACTGATAATACAATTCAAGCATTAATCTTTGACAATAGATATAATTGTGCAGGGTACTTTAACTCACTCCTAAAAACTATGGCTAGTGTTTTCCTGTATTTACACCCAGAATAGAAAGTTGTTATTTGTATGTCCTTGTTCTTCGTATTTAAAGAATGCCTTTTCATGTGTGAATATTCTCACTGGAAAGGGAAAAAATATTTCTCTTAATAATTGAGCATTTTATATGTCTAATGTGAGACATAGCCACAGTCAGTCTTGAGTTCTGATTAGTTATAAACATCTTGCTTATTAAAATGCAGTGTTAATGGGGACAGGAACTGGGTTTTGTGGCTTATTGTATTTCATATAGTGCCTTACAGAAATAAGCACTGCAATACTGGATGAATGAATAAATATGATGCTTTGTGTTTATATGATATGTAATTTCTAGTTTCAATAACATGGTTGCACCTTTTCCTTGACAAGAGTATCGAATGGAATGGGACTTGGAAGAGATCTTATCCAAATTTGTTTGTTACAAATCTCAAAATCACTGTGTCTCACGCTGAATCCCCCATCTTTCTTTAGCTTTTTATCCCTGGGTTCCCCTTTTCTGTTAATAGTATCATTATCCTCTTAGACATCAGACCTGAAATCTCAGTCACTTTAGTCTCTCTCCTGTATGTGGGCATATAAATATTCATATATGATGTTGCTCATTCTCCCGTCTCAAGTTTCTTGCTTGTATCTCCTTATTCCTTATCCCTTTACCAGCACCCTGATTGAGGCACTCGTTACCACTCATATAACAATCCTCTGACTAACTGAAGGAACTAAGAATATTGAAAGTGAAAAGAGATGATGGGGTGGGGCGAGGAACAAGAAGTATGTCTTTTTTTTTTTTAAGATTTATTTTTGGCTGCACTGGGTGTTTGTTGCTGCCCAAGGGCGTTCTCTAGCTGTGGAGAGCTGGAGCTGCTCTCTGGGTGTGTTTCCCCAGCTTCCTGTTTGGTGGCTTGTCTCATTGCGCAGCAGAGGCTCTAGGTACCCAGGTGTCAGTAGTTGCAGCATGCGGGCTGTAGAACGCACCCTCAGCAGTTGTGGTCAGGGACTTAGTTGCCTCTCAGCATGTGGGATCTTCCCAGAGCAGGGTTCGAACCCGTGTCCTCTGCGTTGGCAGGCTGATTCTTAACCCCTCAACCATGAGGGGAGCCCAAGAAGTTTGTCTTAAACTTTCTGATGGGCTGTCAAATGGAAGAGGGATTGATTTCAGAAAACACAGCCAGGAACTGTTAGTGGAAATTATCAGGACAGAGACTTTTGGTTCTATATGTCTTTCAAGCAAGTGTAGGTGTTTATAATTGTTGTTATTGTTCAGTAGCTAAGTTGTCTCCGACTCCTTGTGACTCCAGGAACTCCAGCACGCCAGGCTTCCCTGTCCTTCATTATCTTCTGGAGTTGGCTCAAACTCATGTCCATTGAGTCACTAATGCCATCCAACCATTTCATCCTCTTTTGTCCCCATCTCCTCCTGTTCTCAGTCATTCCCGGCATCAGGATTTTTTCCAGTGAATTGGCTCTTGGCATCAGGTGGCCAAAGTATTGGAGCTTCAGCTTTAGTATCAGTCATTC
Organism: Cervus canadensis; assembly: GCF_019320065.1. Classification (NCBI taxonomy): domain Eukaryota; kingdom Metazoa; phylum Chordata; class Mammalia; order Artiodactyla; family Cervidae; genus Cervus; species Cervus canadensis. The sequence continues at coordinate 78,452,971 of NC_057387.1, read as the reverse complement.
CAGTGAATGTCCAGGATTGATTTCCTTTAGGATTGATTGGGTTAATCTCCTTGATGTCCAAGGGACTCATTATGTTAGTAGAGAATAAATAGTTTAAATATTATCAAACTTTTAAACTTATAGCTGTATATTCAGCTCAGTACAAAGCTCATTATATACTGAGTTCCCTGTCCTAGGAGTGTTCATTCAGAGACTGGTTGAATGCACTTGGCAAGGTTGTTGTAAAGGAAATTGTGCTGCTGTAGGAGTGGATGAACCTGATTAGTGATTAATAAGTCCAAACCGGAGAGCAGATCAGATTCCTGGGAGAACAGTGATTTTTTTTTTTTTAACTTACACATTTTCTTTCACTGCTGCTCCCATCCAAGCATGTGGAAGAGAGGATTAGGAGAAGCTACTGATAGATTGGAATGTACTGGGTGGGAAAATGGCCAAGACTATTAATATTATTACTTAATAGTTCCTAGATGCTTTTAAGTTCCTCTTTAATCCTAAGATTCTGACATCCTTGAGTTTTTATAGAGGTTAAGTTTATTTTGTTGATTAAATAACTTGACCTAGTGTTTTATTTCTTATATGTAGACTGTATACTTAATAGCTTGCAAAATGGCATTTTTAAGTATGGAGGCTGCAAGCATTCATAGTTATCTTGGCATCATCAGAGGTTACTGAGGTACTGACATAGGCAAAAGGAGACGAGAGTAGCAGAGGATGAGATGGTTAGATAGCAACACTGACTCAATGGACATGAATCTGAGCAAACTCCTGGAGATAGTGAAGGACAGGGAAGTCTGGTGCACTGCAGTCCATCAGGTCAAAAGAGTCGGACCCAACCTAGCACCTGAACAACAAATCAAACCATAGTCAATATTATGTTCTTCTTAGAGATAAGATCAAGAAATGCTTAAGACAGCCCAGAAAACATCAAAAGTTCTTACTGTAGTCTTTAACCGTTTAGGTTGGTTATCATGATGACTTTCTAATCTGTGGACAAGTAATACTCTGTGCTGCACAGGTGAAGGCTTTTGCCTACTGGCAGTTGATACAACTCATTGTTGTTGTTCGGTCACTCAGTCGTGTCTGACTCTTTTTGACTCATGGACTGCAGCATGCCAGGCTTCCTTGTCCTTCACCATCTCCCGGAGCTTTCTCAACTCATGTCCATTGAGTCGGTGATGCCATCCAACCATCTCATCCTCTGTCATCCCCTTCTCCTCCTGCCCTCAATCTTTCCCAGCATCAGGTTCTTTTCTAAGGAGTTGACTCTCTGTATCAGGTGGCCAAAGTATTGGAGTTTCAGCTTCAGCATCAGTCCTTCCAATGCATGTTCAGGACTGATTTCCTTTAGGATTGGTTTGATCTCCTTGCTGTCCAAGGGACTCTCAAGAGTCTTCTCCAACACCACAGTTAGAAAGCATCAATTCTCCTGCACTCAACGTTCTTTATTGTCCAGCTCTCACATCCATACATGATTACCAGAGAAACTGTAGCTTTGACTAGATGGACTTTTGTTGGCAAAGTAATGTCTCTGCTTTTTCATATGCTGTCTAGGTTTGTCATGGCTTTTCTTCCAAGGAGCAAGCGTCTTTTAATTTCATGGTTGCAGTCACCATCTGCAGTGATTTTGGAACCCAAGAAAATAAAGTCTGTCACTATTTCCACTTTATCCCTATCTATTTGCCATAAAATGATGGGACTGGATGCCGTGATCTTAGTTTTTTGAATGTTTGGGTTTTAAGTCAGCTTTTTCACTCTCTTTCACTTTCATCAAGAGGCTCTTTGGTTCTTCTTCACTTTCTGCCATAAGGGTGGTGTCATCTGCATATCTGAGGTTATTGATATTTCTCCCAGCAATCTTGATTCCACCTTGTGTTTCATCCAGCCTGGCATTTCACATGATGTACTCTGCATGTAATTTAAATAAGCAGTGTGACAGTAAACAGCCTTGACGTGCTTCTTTCCCAATTTTGAACCAGTCTATTGTTCCATGTCTGGTTCCAACTGTTGCATCTTGAGTCGCATACAGGTTTCTCAGGAGGCAGGTAAGGTGGTTTGGTATTCACATCTCTTGAAGAGTTTTCCAGTTTGTTTTCATCCACACACAGTCTTTAGCATAGTCAGTGATGCAGAAGTAGATGTTTTTCTGGAATTCTCTTGCTTTTTCTATTATCCAATGGATGTTGGCAATTTGATCTCTGGCTCCTCTGCCTTTTCTAAATCCAGCTTACACATCTGGAAGTTCTTGCTTCACGTACTGTTGAAGCTTAGCTTGGAGGATTTTGAGCATTACCTTGCTGACATGTGAAATGAGTGCAATTGTGCACTAATTTCAACATTCTTTGGCACTGCCCTTCTTTGGGATGGGCTTCCCTTGTGGCTCAGCTGGTAAACAACCGCCTGCAATGCAGGAGACCTGAGTTTGATCCCTGGGTTGGGAAGATCCCCAACTTCTCCCCAACCTTGGGAGAAGGTAAAGGCTACCCACTCCAGTATTCTGGCCTGGAGAATTGTATAGTCCGTGGGGTCACAAAGAGTCGGACACAACTGAGTGACTTGCACTTTTACTTTCTTTGGGATTGGAATGAAAACGGATATTTTCCAGTCCTGTGGCCGCTGCTTAGTTTTCCAAATTTGCTGGCATATTGAGTACAGCACTATCACAGCATCATCTTTTTGGATCTGAAATAGCTCAACTGGAATTCCATCACCTCCACTAGCTTTGTTCGTAGTGATACTTCCTAAGGCTCACTTGACTTTGCATTTCAGGATGTCTGACTCTAGATGAGTGATCACACCATCCTGGTTATCTGGGTCATTAAGATCTTTTTTGTATAATTCTTCTGTATAGTCTTGCCACGTCTTCTTAATATCTTCTGTTTCTGTTAGGTTCATACCGTTTCTATCCTTTATTGTACCCATCTTTGCATGAAATACTCCCTTGGTATCTCTAGTTTTCTTGGAGAGATCTCTAGTCTTTCCCATTCTGTTGTTCTTTATTTCTCTGCATTGATCTCTTGGGAAGTCTTTCTTATCTCTCCTTGCTATTCTTTGGAACTCTGCATTCAGACGGATATAGCTTTCCTTTTCTCCCTTGTCTTTTGCTTCTCTTCCTTTCTTAGCTATTTGTGAGGCCTCCTCAGACAATCATTTTGCCTTTTTGCATTTCTTTTTCTTGAGGATAGTTTTGATCACCATCTCCTGTACAATATTACGAACCTCTGTTCATAGTTCTTCAGGCACTCTTATCAGATCTAATCCCTTGAATCTATTTGCCACTCCCACTGTTTAATTGTAAGAGATTTGATTTAAGTCTCACCTGAATGGCCTAGTGGTTTTCCCTACTTTCTTGAATTTAAGTCTGAATTTTGCAATACAACTCATATGGGAGGGTAAATGTCTATTTAGTACCAAGTTTTTTTCATTTCAAATTTAAGAGAACACATAAATAGTACATTTTATTTATATCATCATTACACAGTAGCTGTGCATTGATTTAGTGTCTTTAAATGGAGGATGCAATCCTGAAGAACTCTAAGAATGTTTGCAGGATGTATACTTGAGGGAAAACTACCAAATCAGCTTCTGGATATGCGTGTGTGCTCAGTCGCTAAGTCTCTTTGCAACCCCATGAACTGTTGCCCACCAGGCTCCTCTGTCCATGGAATTTTCCAGGTAAGAATACTGGAGTGGGTTGCCATTCCCTCCTCCAGAGGGTCTTCCCAACCCAGGGATCAAACCCACGTCTAATGTGTCTCCTACATTGGCAGGCGGATTCTTTACCACTGAGCCACCCGGGAAGCCACTGAATATGCATGTCCTGCCCTTTCTATGTTTCTTGTTCCTTTCCTCAGTCTTTTTATCTCGTATTGCCATTTACATTGCTTAACCCTTAGCTCTGAAAGAGGACAATCCGCATAAATATTACTTCTACTTTCCCTTTCTTCATATTTGCTACTTTAAAAAAGCCTTGCTAGGTTTAAAAACTGAACATTTTTAGGCTAGTTTTAGTTCCGTGCATGAACATAGAAGACTGGCAAGTATAGGAAAAGAGAGGGAATAGAAGTGAGTGTGACAGTTGATGTTTCTGTAAACAAAAGAACTGAGATGGAAATAAGAAATAACAACAGAGATGGCAGGCCAACATATTGAGAGACATTCAAGGTCAGACAAGGGATTGATATTTGTTACTAAAAAAGGAAGCAGGTAGAAAAGGTTACAGTAGATGAAAAACTTCCTCAAAGCTCATTTTATTTGATGGTATAGCTAAACGCACATGAAAAATTCTAAATCAATATCTATGTTCCTTTTGCTGCGGAATACCATTTGGGGAAGATGTGCGAGCATACACAAATCCCAGAAGCCTGCAGTGTTTTCATTGGTTGTGCTATGTGACTGAGATATATTCTGTAGAGTCAGTCCCTTAAGTTCTGTCAGGAGTTTTTACTGGCTTTAAATCCTCAGTGGATAAAATGTTCTATTTATTGCCACATGAGAGAAGCTGGTTACCTTCATCTGCCCTTTAAGGACATTGATTTGAGTATCTTTTACATTTATCAGTTTGTAATTTGTTGACTGTCTTAATGCATGGTATGGTTAGATAAGTGACTCTCTGAAACTGACATTTAGGTCTCAATGGATATTTTCGTATCAGATGTTGTAGTTCTGCCTTCCAAAATAGATCTATTTAGTCTTCACTGTCTTTTCAAATCATTAACAATAAAGTTTAGTAATAAACGTCATCTAGTAGCTTTATCTGTGTTTACTGAGTTAAAGAGTTTCCTCATTTTCGTGATGGTGGTTTAGTTGCTAAGTCATGTCTGACTCTTGCGACCCCATGGACTGTAACCCACCAGGCTCCTCTGTCCATGGGATTTCCCAGGCAAGAATACTGGAGTGGGTTGCTATTTCCTTCTCAAGTGGATCTTCCTGACCCAGAGATTGAACCCACATCTCCTTCATTGCAGTCAGATTCTTTACTACTGAGCCACCAGAATTCCCTTTCTCCTCTTTAATGCGATTAAAAAAATATTTATTTATTTTTTGCTGCATTGGGTCTTACTTGCAGCATGTGGAATTTTTTGTTGTGGTGCATGGGCTTCTCTTTGGTTGTGACCCACAGGCTCCAGAGCATGTGGATTCTGTAGTTGAGGCATGTGGGCTTACTTACCCCGTGGCTATGGGATTTTAGTTAGCTGATCAGAGATCGAACCTGTGACCAGAGACTGAACCTACATCCCCTGCGTTGGAAGGCAGTTCTTATCCACTAGACCACCAGGGAAATCCAAGTGCTATTATTTTTTAATTAAAAATGGATTTGTCAGAAGGTAAACAGCAAACAGAGAAGGCAATGGCACCCCACTCCAGTACTCTTGCCTGGAAAATCCCATGGGCGGAGGGGCCTGGTAGGCTACAGTCCTTGGGGTCGGGAAGAGTCGGACACGACTGAGCGACTTCACTTTCACTTTTCACTTTCATGCACTGGAGAAGGAAATGGCAACCCACTCCAGTATTCTTTCTTGCCTGGAGAATCCCAGGGATGGGAGCCTGGTGGGCTGCCATCTATGGGGTCACACAGAATTGGACACGACTGACATGACTTAGCAGCAAACAGCAAACAGAAATGTGGAAATGGTGGATGATAAGATTCGTTTTAGTATGCATTAGTAAAGAAAGTTTATTTGAAAAAAAAGGTTACTAATTTCTCTTAAGTTTTAAGAAATCAATCATGAATCTCTTGTGAGAAGTATTTGGAAATTGTGAAGAATGCTATTTGGATGGTTTTCCAGACTGAAACTCTGATAGCACTACATAAAATTACCAAGAATTTTGGCATATTTTTACCCCCTGGGGCAGTCCCACCAAGTATTTGAGGTATCACAGGAGATTGAAATATACTGGATAATAAGTAAATCATCTTTTCATTTCATACTTGATAAACATATGAATTTTAGTTCATTTTTATTTATTTATTTATTTATTTTTCATTTTTATTTATTTTTAAATCAGGAAAGCTTTTGGAAAGGAAATTAGTGGGTGGGGATAGTTTAGAATTGTGGTTTCTTCATTTTTTATTTTCTCGTTTGTAGTTAAAGTACTGTTTGTCTTGCCTTTCGCCTGGCTTTCTTCATATAAATATGAAGAAAAAAGTTGTTTTCTTCATTGATTTTTAAATAAATACATACTCTTTTTTTGTCCAGCTTTCTTGAGATGTAATTGACATACAGCACTATATAAGTTTAAGATGTACAACATAGTGATTTGACTTACATACATGATGAAAAAATGACTATCAATAAGTGGAGTGAACATCCATCATCTTGTAGCTACAAAACTAAAGAAATAGAACATTTTTTTTCTTGTGGTGGGAATTCTTACTATTTACTCTCTTAACAGCCGTCATATATAACACACAGCAGGGTTAATTATATTTATCATGTTGTTAATTCCATTCCTAGTACTTATCTATCTTATAACTGGAAGTTTCTACCTTTTGACTGCCTTCATCCAGTTCCTTCCCTCCTCTCGTGTTTCGTAAACACAAATATGATTTCTTTTTCTATGAGTTTGTTTTTGATATATAATTGACCTAAACACTATGTTATTGATATTTCTCCCGGCAATCTTGATTCCAGCTTGTGCTTCTTCCAGCCCAGCGTTTCTCATGATGTACTCTGCATATAAGTTAAATAAGCAGGGTGACAATATACAGCATTGACGTACTCCTTTTCAAACTATTTGGAACCAGTCTGTTGTTCCATGTCCAGTTCTAACTGTTGCTTCCTGACCTGCATATAGGTTTCTCAAGAGGCAGGTCAGGTGGTCTGGTATTCCCATCTCTTTCAGAATTTTCCACAGTTTATTGTGATCCACACAGTCAAAGGATTTGGCATAGTCAATAAAGCAGAAATAGATGTGCAAATGACACCACCCTTATGGCAGAAAGTGAAGAGGAACTAAAAAGCCTCTTGATGAAAGTGAAAGAGGAGAGTGAAAAAGTTGACTTAAAGTTCAACATTCAGAAAACTAAGATCTTGGCATCTGGTCCCATCACTTCATGGGAAATAGATGGGGAGACAGTGGAAACAGTGTCAGACTTTATTTTGGGGGGCTCCAAAATCACTGCAGATGGTGATTGCAGCCATGAAATTAAAAGACGCTTACTCCTTGGAAGGAAAGTTATGACCAACCTAGACAGCATATTAAAAAGCAGAGACAAACAGTGTGGAGATTTCTTAAAAGAGTGGAAATAGACCTGCCATATGACCCAGCAATCCCACTTCTGGGCATACACACTGAGGAAACCAGATCTGAAAGAGACACGTGCACCCCAATGTTCATCGCAGCACTGTTTATAATAGCCAGGACATGGAAGCAACCTAGATGCCCATCAGCAGATGAATGGATAAGGAAGCTGTGGTACATATACACCATGGAATATTACTCAGCTGTTAAAAAGAATTCATTTGAACCAGTCCTAATGAGATGGATGAAACTGGAGCCCCTTATACAGAGTGAAGTAAGCCAGAAAGATAAAGAACATGACAGCATACTAACACATATATATGGAATTTAGAAAGATGGTAACGATAACCCTATATGCAAAACAGAAAAAGAGACACAGAAATACAGAACAGACTTTTGAACTCTGTGGGAGAATGTGAGGGTGGGATATTTCAAAAGAACAGCATGTATACTATCTATGGTGAAACAGATCACCAGCCCAGGTGGGATGCATGAGACAAGTGCTCGGGCCTGGTGCACTGGGAAGACCCAGAGGAATCGGGTGGAGAGGGAGGTGGGAGGGGGGATCGGGATGGGGAATACGTGTAAATCTATGGCTGATTCATATCAATGTATGACAAAACCCACTGAAGTGTTGTGAAGTAATTAGCCTCCAACTAATTAAAAAAAAAAAAAGCAGAGACATTACTTTGCCAACAAAGGTCCATTTAGTCAAGGCTATGGTTTTTCCAGTGGTCATGTATGGATGTGAGAGATGGACTGTGAAGAAAGCTGAACATCAAAAAATTGATGCTTTTGAAGTGTGTGTTGGAGAAGACTCTTGAGAGTCCCTTGGATTGCAAGGAGATCCAACCAGTCCATCCCAAAGGAGATCAGTCCTGGGTTCATTGGAAGGACTGATGCTGAAGCTGAAACTCCAGTACTTTGGCTACCTAATGCGAAGAGTTGACTCATTGGAAAAGACCCTGATGCTTGGAGAGATTGGGGGCAGGAGGAGAAGGGGATGACAGAGGATGAGATGACTGGATGGCATCACCGACTCAATGGACATGAATTTGAGTAAACTCCGGGAGTTGGTGATGGACAGGGAGGCCTGGCATGCTGCGATTCATGGGGTCGCAGAGAGTCGGACATGATTAAGTGACTGAACTGACTGACTGACTGAAACACTATGTTAGTTCCTGTTACACAACATAGTGATTTGATATTTCTATACATTTCAAAATGATGACCACAGTAAGTCTGGTTATGATATATCACCATACAAAGATATTACATAATTTTTAACTATATTCCATACAATGTACATTTCATACCTGTGACTCATATAGAGAAAACATTTTAGGAACTTCCTTGGTGGTATAGTGGTTGAGACTTCTTCCAGTGCACAGGGTGCAGGTTCAATCCCCAGTCGGAGAGGCAAGATCCCATAGACCTCGTATCTGCCCCCCTCAAAAAAAAAAAAAATCCAAAACATAAAACAGAAGCAGTATTACAACACAATTCAGTAAGGACTTAAAAATGGTCCACATCAGAAAAATCTTAAAAAAAAAAAAAAGAATATATTTTAGTAGACTGAATGGCTGCGAGCATTAATTTCTTCTTTTTCCCCTTTCCAGATCTCACCACACTTCTTTTAAGGAAAAACAAAAATTATCAGTTAACAAGGGATCTCCTCCAAGTCATTTTATTCACCCAAAGCTGCTCTAGGAAACTACATTGAGGAAGTTAAGTTTTGCAAATGTCTAAATAGCTGAATCTGATGTCTTTAGGAACCACAAGAATAATGTTGTTTATCTTAAAAAGGAAAAAGCAGTTCATCTTAGCATTTTTATTTTTCTTACAGGCTGTTTAGGAATTTTGCAACAGAGTGTCTTCTCTGTAGATTTCTCAATTGAGCAGTTTCAGTTGTTTTGTTAGAGTTGAACATAGCCTGGACACATTTATAATTTGTGTATTAAATTTTTCATTTGATCAACTTATTTTTCAACAAACAATCTTGTTATTTTAAAAGAAGCTCAATGTAAATAATAAGAGAAGTACAAAAAAGAAAGAAATAACATTGCATAATATCAACATTTTTAAAATTAGCCTCACCGTTAATCATATCTTGTTATATAGAGCTTATCCTCACATCTCTTAGAGGTCACTTTTAACATTATGGACTTCTAGACATTTTTTTATGCATATATATTTGTGTGTGTGTAAATGTATGTACATACATAATACATGTGTATGTAGATGCATAAATTGTATTTATCCTGTTCTTTTTTTCCTTTCACTGAATATCCTGGAGATATTTTAAAAAAATTAATTAACAAACTATATTTAGAGCATTTTTAGGTTTACAGCAAAATTGAACAGAAAGTATACAGAGTTTACATATACCTCCTCCCCACAACACACATGACCTCCACTTACAGAAGCCTGCACCAAAGTGGTATATTTGGTACAACTGAAGAATCTTTGACATGTAATTATCACCCAGAGACCATAGTTTACATTAGGGTTCACTTTTGGTGTTGTATATTCTGTGTTTGAAGAAGTGTATAATGATGTGTATAGATAATTACAGTGTCATATAAAATAGTTTTTCTGCCCTAAAAATCCTCTATGTTCTGCCTACTCCTTCTCTCCCTCTAAGCCCCCATTCCCTGGCAACCACTTTTTTACTGTTTCCACAATTTTGCCTTTTCCAGAACACTGTATGGTTGGAATTGTGTGGTATTTAGCTTTTTCAGATTGTCTTCTTTTACTTTACATTTAGTTTTCCTTGATATCATTTAATGGCTTGATAGCTCATTTGTTTGTAGTTCTGAATAATACCCCATTGTCTGTTTGTACCCCAGTTTATTTATCCATTCACTTACTGAAGGGTATCTTAGTTGTCTTCAAGTTTTGGCAGTTATGAATAAAACTGCTGTAATATCTGTGGGCAAGATTTTGTGTGGGAATAAGTTTTCATTTCATTTGGGTATATACCAAGGAGCACAATTACTGGATCTTATGAGTATGTTTAGTTTTGGAAAAAAAAAACTACCAAACCGTCTTCCAAATTAGCTGCATTCCCACCAGCAGTAAATGAGAGTACCTGTCCTTACCAGCATTAAGTGTTGTCAGTGTTTTGGATTTTGGTAATTCTAATAAGTGTGTAGTGGGATCTCACTCACTATTGTTTTGATTTCTCTGATGACATACGATGTGAAGCATTATTCACATGCTCACTTTCCATTTGTAGATCTTCATTGGTGAGGTATCTATAAAGATCTCTAGCCCATTAAAAAAATTATTTATTTGTTTTGGTCTGTGCTGGGTCTTCGTTGCTGTGTGTGGGTTTTCTCTAGTTGCTGCGAGACGGGGCTACTCTTGTTGCAGAGTACAAGTTCTGGGGTGCGAGGGCTTCCGTAGTTGTGGTGTATGGGCTCAGTGGTTGTGATACATTGGCTTAGTTTCTCAGACCAGGGATCGAACCTGTGTCCCCTGCATTGGCAGGCAGATTCTTAGCCACCAGACTACCAGGAAAGTCCTCGTCCATTTTTAAATTGGGTTGTTTGTTTTGTTATTGTTGAGTTTTAAAGTTTGTTTTATGTTTTGGATAATGGTCCATTATCGAATATGTCTTTTGCAAATGTTTTCTCCTAGTCTGTGGCCTGATCTTTTCATTCTCTTGACATTGTCTTTTTAAAAAAAGACGTTATTTATTTATTTTTGGTGACACTGGGTCTTCATTGCTGGGTGTGGGCTTCCTCTAGCTGTGGCGAGCGGGGACTATTCTGTACTTGCAGTGCGTGAGCTTCTCATTTCACTGCCTTCTCTTGTTGCTGAGCGTGGGCTCTAAGGGTGCAAAGGCTTCAGTAGTTGTGACACGGGGGCTCAGTAGTTACAGCGTGTGGGCTCTAGAGTGTGGTGGTTTCGGTCGTTGTGGTGCACGGGCTTAGTTGCTCTGCGGCATGTGGAATCTTCCCAGACCAGGGATCAAACCTGTGTCCTTTACATTGGCAGGTGGATTCTTATCCACTGAACCATCAGGGAAGTCCTTGACCTTGTCTTTTGCAGAGCAGAAATTTTTAATTTTGATGAAGTCCAGCTTGCCAATTATTTCTTTCAGGGATTATATCTTTGGTGTTAAATCTAAAAATTTATTGCCACACTGATAGCCCTTTGGATTTTCTTCTGTGTTATCTTCCATGACTTTTATAGTTTTGTGTTTCGCATTTAGGTCTATAATCCATTTAGAGTTAATTTTTTTTTGTGAAGGATGTGTGATCTTTGTCAAGATTTAATTTTTTGCATGTGGATGTCTAATTGTTACAGCATCATTTGTTGAAAAGACTATCTTTGCTGTGTTGTTTTGCTTTTTGCCTTTGTCAGAGACCAGTTGACTATATTTATGTGTATCTATTTCTGTTCCATTAATCTATTTATCTGTTCTTTTGAAATGCCACACTGTTGTGATTGCTGTAGCTTTATAATAAATCTTGAGGTTGGGTAGACTCCATCTTCCAAAATTGTTCTTCAGTATAGCGTTGGCTATTTTGTGTCTTCTGCCTCTCCATGTAAACTTTAACATCAGTTTGTCAATGTCCACGAAATGACTCACTGGAGCTTTGATTGAGATTGTATTGAATCTATAGATCAGTTATGGAAGAGTGGACATATTGACAGTATTGAGTCTTCCTAGCCATGAATATTTATACATTTATTTGGTTCTTCTTTGGTATTTCTCAGAGTTTTATACTTTTCCTCATATAGATATTGTATATATTTTGCTTGATTTATATCTATCTAATATTTTTTGAGTGCTAATATAAATGATAATATCTTTTTTAATTCAGTTGCTGCTTGTTCATTGCTGGTGTATAGGAAAGTGATTAACTTTTGTGTATTAACTTTGTAGCCTACAGCCTTGCTGAAATCACTTATTAGTTCTAGGAGTTTTTGTTGTTGTCATTGTTGATTCTTTAAAATACCCGCTGGAGATAATCATGTCATTTATGAAGAAAGACAGTTTTATTTCTTCCCAACCTATATACCTTTTACAGCTTTTTCTTGCCTTATTGCATTAGCTATGATTTAATGTACAGGCCTTTTGTCTCCGTAAGTACGTTTATCCCTAGGTATTTTATTCTTTTTGATTTGATGATAAGTGGGATTGTTTCCTTAATTTCTCTTTCTGATCTTTCATTTTTAATGTGTAGAAATGCAACAGGTTTCTTTGTATTAATTTTGTATTCTGCAACTTTTCTGAAATCATTGATAAGTTCTAGTAGCATTTTAGTAGCATTTTTAGAATTTTCTATGTTTAGTATCATGTATTAATATAAATTTAATGTGTACAGTATAATGATGTGACTTATATACATCATGAAATGATTGTCGTAGTAAGTTTAGTGACTAGTCATCATCTCCTATAGATACAAAATTAAAGAAATTTTTTCTTGTGATGAGAATTCTTAGGCTTTATTCTGTTAACAATGTTCATATATAACATACAAAATTATATTTGTCATGTTGTGTATTACATCTCTAGTACTTTTAAATGGAAGTTTATATCTTTTGACTGTCTTCATCTAATTTCTTCTCTTCTCACCCCTTGCCTCTGGTAAGCACAAATCTGATCTCTTTTCTTTGAGTTTGTTTTTGACACGTAATTGACTGACAACATTTGTTCCTGTTTTACAACACAGTATAAGCAATATCATATGATATTTGTCTTTGTCTGGTTTACTTCACTTCATATGATATTCTTTAGGTCCATCTATGTTGCTGCAGATGGCATTATTTCATTCTTCTTTTACAGCTGAGTAATATTCCATTGTATATGTACCACATCTTTATCATTTATCTGTCAATGGACATTTAGGTTGCTTCCATATCTTGGCTATTGTAAATAGTATTGCAGTGAACATTGAACATTGGGTTGCATATCTTTTTGAATTGTGGTTTTGTCTGGATATATGTCCATGAGTGGGATTGCAGGATCATATGGTAGTTTTGTTTTTAGTTTTTTAAAGAACCTCCAGTCTCTTCAGTAAGTAGTGTTGAGAGAAAACTGTACAGCTGCTTGTAAAAGAATGAAATTAGAACATTCTCTAACACCACACACAAAAATAAATTTTAAAATGGATTAAAGACCTAAATGTGAGACTGGACACTATAAAACTCCTAGAGGAAAACATAGAACACTCTTTGACATTAATTACAGCAGTATCTTTTTGGATATATCTTCTAGAGTGATGGAAGTAAAAAAAAAATAAATGGGATCTAATTAAACTTAAGAGCTTTTGCACAGTGATGGAAACCATAAATAAGACAACACACAGAGTGAGAGAAAATATTTGCAAATGATGTGACTGACAAAGGATTAACCTCTAAAATATACAAAACAGCTCATATAATTCAATATCAAAAAGCCAAACACCACCACCAAAAAATGGGCAGAAGATCTAAATAGGCATTTCTCCAAAGAAGACATACAGATGGCTGACAGGCACATGAAAAGATGCTCAACATCACTAATTATTAGAGAAATGCAATCAAAACTACAGTGAAGTATCACCCCACACTGGTCAGAATGGCCATCATCCAAAAGTTTAAAAATAATAAATTCTGGAGAGGGTGTAGACAGAAGGAAACTTTGCTACATTGTTGGTGGGAGTGTAAATTGGTACAGCCATTATGGAGAACAGTATAGTGGTTCCTCACATTCTCTTAAACATTTTTGATTTAGAAGATTCATGGTTGGTGGCTTTTTAAAGATAAACTTTTAAAATTCTAAACATTACATATGTTCTTTGTATAAGATTTGGAAAATGTGGGCAATAGTGATATAAAAAGAATCAGTCACAGTTTGTTAGGGAAACTGTTGTCAGCGTTTTGGTGTACCTTTTTTGAAAACTTCCTCACCTCCCCCTCAGACCCCAACCAGTAAGTATTATATGATACATAAAGTTTTAGGTTTTGTGTATTGTTTCCCCATTTTCACAGACTCTTCAGGGGCATTTTATATGGATATATAGCCCATCATATAGATTCACTATGTATAATTCACACATTTTATAGACTTTACTCCTACTTTTCCAAATTTTGTTAAATAATGCACTTTTGGGAGGAAATTTTTTTCCTTTATTCTTGTTGTCAATTAAAGAATTCTAAATATAGCAGGTAAAATACTGCTGCTGCTGCTGCTAAGTCACTTCAGTTGTGTCCGACCCTGTGCCACCCCATAGACGGCAGCCCACCAGGCTCCCCCATCCCTGGGATTCTCAAGGCAAGAACACTGGAGTGGGTTGCCATTTCTTTCTCCAGTGTGTGAAAGTGAAAAGTGAAAGTGAAGTCGCTCTACTTTTCATTAATTTATCAGTTTGTGATTCACTTAAACATTTTGAGGACCAATTGTGTGTCAGGCACAATTTAAGGACACTTAAAAAGTTTACTGGCTAGTGTAAGAGAATGTAAGAAAAAAATGATTATAATGTGTGATGAGTACTGTGATAGAGGAAGACATAGGACCCTAACGGGCTAAAAAGAGGGACTTCTGTATTGGTTTGAGGTTGGGACAAGGGTAGAAAATTTACTGATCTTACCAGAGGAGAGAAACTTCTTGTTTTTAGAAAAATTAATGTACTTATTTTAATTGAGGATAATTACTTTATGCTATTGTAATGGTTTTTTGCCATACATCAGCATGAATTGGCCATAGGTATACATGTATCCCCCTATCCTGAACCCCCACTTCCAGCACCCTCTCCACCCCATGCCTCTAGGTTGTCCTAGAGCACTGGCTTTGGGTGCCCTGCTTCATACATCAAACTTACACTGGTCATCTATTTTACATATGGTAATGTATATGTTTCAATACTATTCTCTCAAATCTTCCCACCCTTTCCTTCTCCCACTGAGTCCAAAAGTCTGTTCTTTATGTCTGTGTCTCCTTTGCTGCTCTGTGTGTAGGATCATTGGTACCATCTTTCTAAATTCCATATATATGTGTTAATATACAGTATTTATCTTTCTCTTTCTGACTTACTTCAGTCTTATGGGCTCTGGGTTCATCCACCTCATTAGAACTGACTCAAATGCATTCCTTTTTTTTTATAGCTGAGTAATATTCTATTGTGTAGATGTACCAAAACTTCCTTATCCATTCATCTGCTGATGGACATCCAGCTTGCTTCCATGTCCTAGCTATTGTAAATAGTGCTGCAGTGAACATTGGGGTACATGTGTCTCTTTCAATTCTGGTTTCCTTGGGGAATATGCCCAGCAGTGGGATTGCTGGGTCTTATGGCAATTCCATTCCCAGTTTTTTAAGGAATCTGAGGAGGAGAAACTTAAACTGAGTCTTAGTGCTCATGATAATAAGGCCGTCAAAAAGTGAGGGTAAGTAGGAAGGCATTCTGGGTAGAAGGAACGGCACATGCAAAGGCAAGGAGGTATTAGCATGTCGAGTTTAGGAAGCTGTAATATTAATATTCAAAGTGGCTTCTGTCTACAGTGCATGTGAGGGAGTGGCAAGAGAGAAAGCTGAGTAAGTGGGCAGATGTCATTTCATGAAGGGCTTTGAATATCATCCTTAAGGCTGGGGTGTCATCATGTACGAGACAGAATCATTGAGAAACATGTTTATAGCTCTGAAACTTCTGTTTGTACATCAGCAATTCTCAACAGCTCTTGCCCAAACCTCACCTTTGAGTTCCAGATCTATATATCCATCTGCCTTGATGGTCTCTTTAGAATGTCTAGAAAGTAAACTCCATGAAAGCAAGAATTTTACTCCTTTTGTCCAAGCTGTATCTGCATTTCCTAGAACAGTGCCTGGCAATAAGTTACCCTGAGTGATTCAATTCATAAAGGATCGATTCCTTACTATATCTCAGAGGCATCTCGAACTCCACATAAATCCAGGTCATGATCTTATCTCTCTAATCTGCCCTTCTCCTGATGTTGCTTGTTTAAGGGATTGGCACCATCTATTTAATTTCACAAGCTAGAAACCTGGGTGTATCTTTGACATATTTCTCTTTTTCACCTTTCACTTTCATTTTATCACCAAGACCAACTGAATTTTTGACACATTTCTTCATGTGCCGATTTGTCTCCATCTCCACTGCTACCATGTGGTCCAGGCTACCATCTTTCTCCTCATCCTATACAATAATAGTAAACTCTCACCCTTTGCTCTTGTCCCCTTCAATCAGTTTTCTCTGTGTTGGAGTGTAAAAAAAAAAAAAATCACACAAACCCACAGAATCAGATTCTGATATTCCTGTTTGCTCTTTGCATAAAGAACAAAATTCTTAACACAGAATGCAGGGTTCTGTGTGCTCTGGCCCATGTCTAACCTAGTAGCCACACATGTGTCACTTTTTTGGACTCTGCTCCTTAGTCACATTGACTTTTTAAATTCTTCTAGTGGACCATGCTTTCTTCTGCCACAATTATAATATTTAATTAGTAACATCTAATACATACTATAAAATGGAATATCTATTGTTAGAGAGGCAAATGTACCAATCCCATTGAGTTGATATTTATAACTCTGAAAGGATAGTGTTCTATGTGGCATTCCTTTCGTTTTCTTTTATAATTTTTTTTTTTTTGGTCGTACTGGATCTTCGTTGCTGCATGCAGGTTTTCTCTAGCTGTGGAGAGTGGGGACTGCTCTTTTTCGCAGTGTGTGGACTTCTCACTGTGGTGACCTCTCCTGTTGTGGAGTGTGGGCTCTAGGGGCTGCAGGCTTTAGTAGTTGAGGCGTGTGAACTCAGTGAGTGCAGCTCCTGAGCTCCAGAGCACAGGCCAAGTAGTTGTGGTGGACGGGCTTCGTTGCTCCTGGGTATGTGGGATATTCCCAGACCAGGGGTCAAACCTGTGTCTCCTGCTTTGGCAGGCAGATTCTTTACCACTGAGCTACTAGGGAAGCCCCTGCATTCTTTTCTTGAAAAGAAAACTGTCTGTGAATTATTACAAATAAACTGGAGTGTTTCCATTAATAATTTGTTCCTCTTTCAGATTACATATAACATATCTCAATTTTCCATCAAGTCATTTAAAAAACAAATACATATAAGCTACATTTATTCTTGTTTTAGAATAAGAAAACATTGTCTCTTGCAAATTTAAGTCTTTCTATTTTTTTTAAAAAATGCTGCTGTAAGAAGGATATATAAGAAATACAGGAAATGCCTTAATTAAAAAAATGATTAGACTTTATATGAAAGCAGTGATTTAATACAAGTGGAAGTCTCCATTATGAAGATAATTATAATTTCTTATGATTTCAGATCACCTTCTCTAATTACAAAAGAAACAAATCTTGGATAGCCTCACCAAAACTGAGTTGTATTACTATTATTGTTTTTAATTATGTGTATCTGTGGGGAGTTATTGTTTGGATTTGTGTGATAACTTTTTAAACATTTATTTATTTATTATTATTTATTTTGGCTGTGCCTTGTCTTAGATCTTCGTTGTGGCATGCAAACTGTTAGTTGTGGCATGTGGGATCTAGTTCCCTGACCAGGGATTGAACCTGGGCCCCCTGTATTGGGAGCACGAAGTTTTAGTCACTGGACCACCAGGGAAGTCTCTTGTGTGATAATTTTTATTGTTGTATATTTGGCATTAAATATATTTTGTAATTGAAATATGTGTAGAATATATTATATTTTAGTCTGTAAAATGAAAAATTTGTTTGCTCATTTCCAGTTCAAATTGTATTTGATCACTTAAGTAACTTTAGCAGGTATTACACCATAGAATATGTACTCATAACTTATTTTTCTTTACGTCAGAGCAGAAGACTAAACTTACAGAAGAATGCAATCAAGTGATGGCTTTTTCTTTAGAATATGAATATGGAAGCCACAGGAACAGATGATGTCGATAAGCTGAAAACTAAATTTATATCTGCTTGGAACAACATGAAATATAGTAAGTATCATGATTTGAAAATTATATAATCCAAAGAAATATTTGAAGATATGTATTATCTCCCTTATTCAGTCAGTAACAATTGCTGAGATTTTCCTCAAATGAAATATTTCTGTAAGGAATAAAATATATTCTCTATCTATTTCAGTTACAAAGTATATAAGGATACTTCCTGAAGAAAGAGCCAAAATTTCTCATAAATATTGCTTAGAAACTCAGGCATATCATGTGGTCCTTTAAAAAAGAAAATTCCAAAGCAGATATAATTTATTCAGGTAATGGATATTACCTCAGTTTTTCAGACTCAGTTTCAGGCAGCCTCATGTCTGAACTAGGAACCAAGCAAAATAGATGTCTTTCACACAAAGCAGACCATATAAAGTTCATACTCTGATACATATAACTTTCTTCTAGGAGCACACTCAGACACTTACTTATAACTTAGTTATTCTTGGTTTGCATACAAATTTGGTAAGGATCATATGGTTGTTTTGAAGCCTACTTCAGACTGGAAACAAACTGGTGATGAAGAATCTTTCAAAGGTGGAGAAATACTCAGAGAATTAGTATCAACAGGAAGAAGTTCATATCCATAAAATAGAAATGGAAAAATTTAGTAAAACCCATAGGCAATGCAAACTCAGGTAAAACACAATTGGCTGTTGGCTCCTGATTCACTGGAAGTCATGGCCAGCTAGCTATTTAGACAGTTAAAACTTGGTAATAACTTAACATTGCATTTTGAAGATTCAATAGACATTAATATTTTGAAAATTTGAGATAATTCATTTGCTACTAAAATTTACCCTTTTAGAGTGTATAATTCAGTGGTTTTTTAGTATATTCACAGAAATGTACAACCATCGTCACTAATTCCAGAACATTTTTATCACCCCTCAAAGTTACCCTGTACCCATTAGCGGTATAAGAATACTCCCTATTCTTCCCCATCTCTCTCCAATCCCTGACATCCACCATGCTACTTTCTGCCTCTATAGATTTGCCTATTCTGGACTTTTCATATAAATGCTATCATATAACTTGTGGTCTTTTGTTTCTGACTCCTTTCACTTAGCACAGTGTTTTCAAAGTTCATCCATGTTGTTGCATGTATGTATCAATACCTCATTCTTTTATATGGTTGAATACTATTTCACTGTATGGATATATGCCATTTTCTTTACTCACTCATTAGTTGATAGACATTTGGGTTATTTCTGCCTTTTGGCCATATGAATAGTACTGCTGTGAATATTGTGTACAAGTTCTTGTGTAAACTTAGTTTCAGTTCTCTTGGATATACACCTAGGAGTAAAATTACTGGATCATATACTAACTCAAAGTTTAACTTTTTAAGGAACTACCAAACTGTTTGGACCATTATACATTCCTACAGCAATGTTTGAAGGTTTAAATTTCTCTATATCCTCAGCAGTACTTGTTAATGTCCATCTTTTAAATTAGACCCATTTTAGTGAGTGTGAAATATCTCACTGTAAGTTTGATTTGCATTTCCCTGCTGACTGTATGAAGGTAAGTGTCTTGTCATGCGTTTATTAGCCATTTGTATGTATTCTTTGAAGATATGTCCATTTAATTTTTTACACATCTTAAGATTGGGTTGTCTTCTTGTTACTGGGTTCTAAGTGTTCTTTATGTATTCTAGATGAAAATCCCTCAGCAAAAATATGATTTGCAGATATTTTTTCACATTCTTAAATTGTCTTTTCATTTTCTTAATAGTGTCTACTGAAGCATAAAACTTTGATTTTGATGAGGTCCACTTTGCCTATTTTTTTCTTTGTTGCTTATGCTTTTGATGCTATATTTAAGAAATGTTGATTAAATCAAAATCATGAAGATTTACACCTATTTTTAAAGATATTTTTTCTTTTTAGCTCTTCTGTTTAGGTCTTTGATCCATTTTGAGTTAATTTTGTGTGTGATGTGAGGTAGAAGTCCCACTTCATTCTTTGTATGTGGCTATCTAGTTGTCACAGCACCATTTGTTTAAAAGAATATTCTTTTCCCATTGAATGGTCTTGCCACCCTTATCTAAAGTCAGTTGAGCATAGATGTAAAGGGTTTATTTCTGGACACTCAATTCTATTCCATTAATCTGTTCGTTTGTTCTTATGTCAATAGAACATTCTTTTGATTAGTTTAGCTGTTTGTGAAATCTGAAACTGGAAAGTATGATTCCTCTAACTTTGCTCTTCTTTTCCAAGATTGTTTTAACTATTTTGGATCCCATGCATTTTCCCTATGAATTTTTGATCATCTTATCAATTCTGCAAGAAATTCAGCTAAGATTTTTATATAGATTTTAGTGAATCTGTAGATCAATTTTCAGAGTGTTGGCATATTAACAGAATATTTC
This sequence comes from Cervus canadensis, assembly GCF_019320065.1. Classification (NCBI taxonomy): domain Eukaryota; kingdom Metazoa; phylum Chordata; class Mammalia; order Artiodactyla; family Cervidae; genus Cervus; species Cervus canadensis. The sequence continues at coordinate 78,432,417 of NC_057387.1, read as the reverse complement.
CATATTAAGTCTTCCAATTCATGGACATGGGATGTCTCTACACTTATTTAGATTTTTAATTTCTTTCCATGACATTTTGTAGTTTTCTGTGTGTAAGTCTTACACTTCTTTTATTAAAGTTATTCCTAAGTATTTTATTCTTTTCAATGCTATTTTATTTTTAATTTTTTTCCAATTTTTGGCTACACCTTGCAGCATGTGGGATCTTAGTTCCCTGAACAGGGATCGAATCCTCATCCCTTGCATTGGAAAGCAGAGTCATAACCACTGGACCATTGGGGAAGTCCTTCAATGCTATTTTAAAATGAATTGTCTTCTTAATTTCTTTTAATATTCTTTGTTAGTATATAGAAATACAATTGATTTTTTTGTGATTTGATCATGTGTCTTGTAAATTTGATCTCCTTTATTAGTTCTAATTGGTTTTTGTCGATTTTAGAGGATTTTCTGTGTAAGCTCATGTCATCTGCAAATAGAGATTTACATGCTTTTCAGTCATTTAATCTGATGGTTAGGTTAGGTGATGAAGATTTCATTTATAAGGTCTGGAAATTATCATACTGGTACTAACACATTTTAGCAGTATCCTCGGGATTGTTATTTAAACTATTATTTACATATGCATAGCTTTCCCTATCTAGATATTAAGTGGGTGTAGCAAGATTATGGTAATCCCTAATCTCTGAAGAACAGAATGTTCAGGGTAACTACGTGTTCTGGAGAAGGACATGGCAACTCACCCCAGTATTCTTGCCTGGGAAATCCCATGGACAGAGGAGCCTGGCAGGCTACAGTCCATGGGGTTGCAAAGAGTTGGACACCACTTAATGACTGAGCAGTCACATGTTCTAGATAGTTTTAAGTTATAGAATAGTATTTTAGTTTGATTTTATTGATGAAAATTATTCTAAAATGTTTAATATGTATTCCTGGCTTAGAGTTTGTATTGTATAGGTGGTTTGTGTGCATGCTAAGTCACTTCAGTCATGTCTAACTCTGCGATCCTGTGGACTATAGCCCACCAGCCTCCTCTGTCTGTGGGATTCTCCAGGCAAGAATACTGGAGTGGGTTTCCATGCTGTCGACCAGGGGATCTTCCTGACCCAGGGATTGAACCTGTGTCTCTTATGTCTCCTGCACTGGCACATGGGTTCTTTACCGTGTGTGGTTTGCTGCTAAGTCACTTCAGTCGTGTCCGACTCTGTGCGACCCCATAGACGGCAGCCCACCATGCTCCCCCGTCCCTGGGATTCTCCAGGCAAGAATACTGGAGTGGGTTGCCATTTCCTTCTCCAAGGCATGAAAGGGAAAAGTGAAAGTGAAGTCGCTCAGCTGTGTCCAACTCTTAGTGATCCCGTGGACTCCTCCAGGCTCCTCTGTCCATGGGATTTTCCAGGCAACAGTACTGGAGTGGGGTGCCATTGCCTTCTCCGATGTGTGGTTTAAGAAGTACTAAAACAGTTTTTTGAATTCATTTATTTTTAAGTGAAGGATAATTGCTTTACTGTATTGTGTTGGTTTCTGCCGTACATCACCATGAATCAGCCGTAGGTGTCCCCTCCTTGAACCTCTCTCATACCTCCCATCCCATCTCATCCCTCTCGGTTGTCACAGAGCACCCTGTTGGAGCGCCCTGAGTCATCCAGCAAATTCCCACTGGCTCTCTGTTTCATGTATGGTAGTGTGTATGTTTCCATGCTACTCTCTCCATGCATCCCAACCTTCCCCATTCCCTTGCTGTGACTATTAGTCTGTTTTATATGTCTGCGTCTCCATTGCTGCCCTAGAAATAGGTTCATTGGTATCATCTTTCTAGATACTGTATATATGTGTTAATATATGATATTTGTTTTTCTCTTTCTGACTTCCACCCAATTAGAACTGACTCACATGCATTCCTTTCTATGGCCGAGTAATATTCCATTGTATATATGTACCACGGCTTCTTTGTCCATTCATCTGTCGTTGGATATCTAGGTTGCTTCCATGTCCTAGCTATTGTAAATAGTGCTGCAATGAACATGTGTAGATGGGGTACATTTGTCTTTTTCAGTTCTGGTTTCCTCAGGGCATATACCCAATAGTAGGATTATTGAGTCATATGGTAGTTTTAGTCCTAGTTTTTTAAGGAGTCTCATACTGTCCTCCATAGTGGCTATATTAATTTATATTCCCACCAACAATGCAAGAGGGTTCCCTTTTCTCCACATCCTCTCCAGCATTTATTGTAGATTTTTTGATGATGGCCATTCTGACCAGTGTGAGATGATACCTCATTGTAGTTTTGATTTGCATTTCTGTAATAATGAGTGATATTGAGCATTTTTTCATGTGCTTATTAGCCATCTGTATGTCTTTGTAGAAATGTCTGTTTAGGTCTCCTCCCCACTTTTTGATTGGGTTGTTTGTTTCTCTGGAACTGAGTGGCACAAGCTGCTTGTGTATTTTGGAAATTAATCCTTTGTCAGTTGTTTCATTTGCTATTGTTTTCTCTCATTCTGAGGATTATCTTTTCAGCTTGTTTATAGCTTCCTTTGCTGTGCAAATGTTTTTATGTTTAATTAGCCCCCACTTGTTTATTTTTGTTTTAATTTCCATTCTACTCAAGGGAGATGAGTCATAGAGGACCTTGCTGTGATTTGTGTCATAGAGTGTTCTGCCTATGTTTTCCTCTAAGAGTTTTATAGTTTCTGGTCTTACATTTAGGTCTTTAATCCATTTTGAGTTTATCTTTGTATATGGTATTAGGAAATGTTCTAATTTCATTCTTTTACATGTGACTGTCCAGTTTCCCAGCACCACTTATTGAAGATCCTATCTTTTCTCCATTGTATATTCTTGCCTTCTTTGTCAAAGATAAGGTGCCCATAGGTGCATAGGTTTATCTATGGGCTTTTGTCTTGTTCCATTGGTCTATATTTCTTTTCATTTTGTGCCAGTACCATACTGTCTTGATGACTGAAGCTTTGCTGTATAGTCTGAAGTTAGGAAGGTTGATTCCTCGAACTTCATTCTTATTTCTCAAGATTGCTTTGGCTATTCGGGGTCTTTTGTATTTCCGTATGAATTATGCATTTTTTTGTTTTAATTCTGTGAAAAATGCCATCGGTAATTTGATAGGGATTGTTTTTGGTAGTATAGTCATTTTCACAATATTGATTCTTCTAACCCAAGAACATGGAATATCTCTTCATTGTTTATGTCATCTTAGATTTCTTTCATCAGTGTCTTATAGTTTTCTGTATACAGCTCTTTTGTCTCCTTAGGTTTATTCCTAGGTATTTTATTCTTTTGGTTACAATGGTAAATGGAATTGCTTCCTTAATTCTCTTTCTGACTTTTCATTGTTAGTGTATAGGAACACAAGCGATTTCTGGGTATTGATTTTGTTTCCTATGACTTGACTGAATTCACTGATTAGCTCTAGCAATTTTCTGACACTATTTTAGGGTTTTCTGTGTGTAGTTCATGTTATCTGCAAACAGTGAGAATTTTACTTCTTTTCCAATCTGGATTCCTTTTATTTCTTTTTCTTCTCTGATTGCTATGGCTAGGACTTCCAAACCTATGTTGAATAATACTGGCAAGAGTGGGCACCCTTGTCTTATTTCTGATCTAGAGGAAATGCCTCTTCAGTTTTTCACCATTGAGATTAATGTTTGCTGTGGGTTTATCATATATGGCCTTTATTGTGTTGAGGTAGATTCCTTCTGTGCCCATTTTTTGAATAATTTTTATCAAATGGGTGCTGAATTTTGTCAAAAGCTTTTTCTGCAAATATTGAGATTATATTGTTTTTATCTTTCAGTTTGTTAATATGATGTATCATATTGATTGATTTGTGTATATTGAAGAATCCTTGCATCCCTGGGATAAACCCAACTTGATCATGGTGTATGATCTTTTGAATGTGTTGTGGTGTATGATGTTTGAATCTGTTGAGGATTTTTGCATCTATGTTCATCAGTGATATTGGCCTATAATTTTCTTTTTTTTGTGTGATATCTTTATCTGGTTTTGGTATCAAGGTGATGGTAACCTTGTAGAATGAGTTTGACAGTGTTCCTTTCTCTGCAATTTTTTGGAAGTTTGAGAAGGAAGGCATCAGCTCTTCTCTGAATGTTTCATGGAATTCACCTGTGAAGCCATCTGGCCCTGGGCTTTTGTTTTTTGGGGAGATTTTTGATCACAGTTTCGATTTCAGTGCTTGTGATTGGCCTTTTCATAATTTCTATTTCTTTCTGGTTCAGTCTTGGAAGGTTGAACTTGTCTAAGAATCTGTTCATTTCTTTCAGATTGTCCATTTTATTGACATAAAATTGCTTATAATAGTCTCTTACGATCCTTTGTATTGTTGTGTTGTCTGTTGTAACCTCTCCTTTTTAATTTCTAATTTTGTTAATTTGATTCTTCTCCCTTTTTTTCTTGATAAGTTTGGCTAGTGATTTGTCAATTTTATTTGTCTTCTTGAATAACCAGCTTTTAGTTTCATTAATCTTTGTTATTGTTTCCTTCATTTCTTTTTCATTTATTTCTTCTCTAATCTTTATAATTTATTTCCTTCTACTAACTTTGGGGTTTTTTTGTTCTTCTTTTTCCAGCATCAAGTTAGGTTGTCTATTTGGTGTTTTTCTTGCTTCTTGAGATTGGATTGTATTGCTATAAATTTCCCTCTTAGAACTGCTTTTGCTGCATCCCACAGGTTTTGAGTCTCTGTGTTTTCATTGTCATTTGTTTCTAGGAATTCTTTGATTTCCCTTTTTATTTCTTCAGTGACTAGTTGATTATTTGGAAATGTGTTGTTTAATCTCCATGTGTTTGTGTTTTTATGCTTTTTTTTCTGTAATTTTTATCTAGGCATTGTGGTCTTTAGAAAAGATGATTGGTTTCAGTTTTCTTAAGTTTACTGAGACTTGATTTGTGACCCACGATGTGGTCTGTCTTGGAGAATGTTCCATGTGCATTTGAGAAGAAAGTGTATTTTTCTGCATTTGCATGGAATGTCCTGAAGATATCAGTTAGGCTCATCTGGTCGAATGTGTCATTTTAAAGCTTGTGTTTCCTTATTAATTTTCTGTTTTGATGATCTGCCCATTGGTGTAAGTGAGGTGTTAAAGTCCCCTACTATTATTGTATTGCTGTCAGTTTCCCCTTTTATGTTTGTTGGTGTTTGCCTTGTGTATTGAGGTGCTCTTATGTTGGATGCATAACTATTTACAATTGTTATGTCTTCTTGGATTGATCCCTTGATCATTATGTAGTGAAGAAGGACTGAAATTGATTGAGCACCCACTAGTATGTTATAGCTTATGTACCTTATCAATTAAATCTCATATCTTTCTGAGTTAGATATCTTTCGGAGATTTAAATCTCCTGTCTTTTTAAGGTTCTCTTTTTTTTGTAAATTAGAAAACAGAGATTGACATATTCAAGGTCACATATCTAGATAAGTCTTGAAACTTGTATTCAAGTCCAGCCTCCCTTGGCTCCCTATTCTTGCTGTTCTCTGGATACACTGAACATAATTTAGGATTATTTTTTTTATCAATGTCAGTATTATGATATGAAGACAGAACTAGAAATGGCATAACACTTACATTTTAAATGACTGAACCTTACTTTCTTGAAAAAATGTTTAATTTTTGCTTTCCTCCCCCCTTATTTACATGACTTTTTGAGGTATATAAACTTGATTTCCTTTTTAAAATATTAAATAATTCATCCTTCTTCTAAATCATCCTTCATTATTTCTGTTCCTCCAGAAAATCATTATCATCTCTACTCTTTCTATGTTCTTTGACTTGTTTGCATCTTTTAAAGCTTTATTTATGATTTTGTAATTGCTAGCTTAATGGACTGTAGGTTTTTGGGTAACGTTTTGTTTATGGTGACTCTCTTAAGACAGTCCTCAGTGAATCACATTTCGTGTTGTCTTTTTTTCTCATTTGAATCTGGGCTGTCCTGTGTCTTACGTCAGCCAATAGAATGAGAAAGGAGGCTATGTCAATTCTAGGCCTAACTGTTAGGAGACAACTACTCTCTTTGTGCACTGTAACTTATGGCTTATGTAAAATGTGGATCATTGCAGAGCCTCAGACCCTGACTCAGATTCACTTTTCTTTCTTTTGGAAGGACTGGTGACTGGTAAGAAGGTGTAGGTTGAAAGTAAAGCATAGGGACAGAGAAGTCCTCCTTAAAGGCTTTTTGTTTATTTTTAAGGTTGTTTTTATGAAGTTCTTAGGACTTACTTTGAAAATATTGCCTTTTGGGGAGGGGGGGAATTGTTACTGGTTTGGGGGTTAAAATCATTCTAGCATGGTACTAATAACACTCGTAAATTGGGAACAACAAAAACTGCGTGTTTGAATTAGAAGAAGATTTAAATGGATTGAAATGGGCTGATATTGGGGAGAATAGTTTTGTCATGGAATATAATATGAACCAAATAGTAAAGTCCGCTTTGACTATAGATGAAAATTAGTGGAAAAGATAGCTCTAAAGGTAATTTGTATCATGTTGAAGAAAGTCTTTAGTATCACAGAGAAGTTCATTATAAATCTGTTAGGTTAATGAGTCATTGAGGTTGGTTTTTGAGCAGATGAGTAGATGAGTTACCTAATCAAAGCTGAGCCACAGGGAGATTAATTTGGCAGGGATAAGTGGCATATGCTAGCATGGGGAAAGACTGATGACAGAGAAGCCATTTGGGGGAGTACTGCAGTAATCCAAAGTCTAATCAGTGTATTTGACTTTCCATTCTCTCTGTTTCAGTACCAAACTCAGATACTTTTATGATTTTTATTATAAATACATATTTTAATGTACTTGTTCTTTGTACTTATTTGTGTTATAGTCTTTAAGGAAGCACTTTCATAAAAGTCACTCATTTAAAATTTGTAACAACTGTGTTAAATATAAATGCTGGTCTGCTTGAGACTAGACCTAGTCTTGACTCCCAATTTCAGATTCTGTTTCTATGTTCTTACATTTTAGGAGCTGCTTTTTAAGGCTACATTATCTCTCAGGAATTTCATATACTTGGGAATATTCAGGAATGTAATGGGCAAGTGCTTTTCTTAGGAAATTGAGAATATTAATGACATCATAAAAAGTCAAAAGGATAGTACCTTTTAGATATAAACAGTTTAGTAGGAAGAAAATTGAAAGAGTTAGAGTTTGCAGCTAAAAGTTGAGGATTGAGGATTTGGTTTGGGAGGTGGAAAATTGAGATGAAAATGTCTGAAAACTTTGTATATCACTTTCAGAAATCCTCATTAAGCCAAAATGATGGTGTTAAAACAGGTTTCCCTAGGAAACTTCAGAGGTCCACTTTTATCATAAGCACTAGTATACTCTGGGAGGAGGAAACGGCAACCCACTCCAGTACTCTTGCCTGGAAGATCCCATGGACAGGGGAGCCTGTAGGCTACAGTCCATGGGGCCGCTAAAAGTTGGACACAACTGAGCGACTTCACTTTCACTTTTCCCTTTCATGATTGGAGAAGGAAATGGCAACCCACTCCAGTATTCATGCCTGGAGAATCGCAAGGACAGAGGAGCCTGGTGGGCTGCCGTCTGTGGGGTCACGCAGAGTCGGACACGACTGGAGTGACTTAGTGGCAGCAGCTTTAGTGTACTCTGTGATCTTATCCCTAAATTACTTCATTGGAATGTTCAAATATTTTAAACTTTTAAGTTATCTAAAATGGAAGGAAATACAAGAAATTGGTAACACTTACTGCCTTTTGGAAGATGGTTAATGTCAAGGAAACTGAGGTAGAATTTTTAACTTTTAATGTTTATACCATGAGAACATTGTGACTTGTTTGAAAATAAATTAAGACTAAAATGTTTTCTCTGTCATGGTCTTTAAGTGGATAGAATGTGGTTAAAATACTTAGCTTTATTTGAAAATATTTAATGTAAGTGCCCTGTATTTTCAGTTCATTGTCAACATATTTTTGCTCCACTTGTAAAAGATGTACATCTGTACTGAGAATTAGTGATTTGAAATGAAATAAAAGAAAATGCTGCTAAACTTTTAGTCTGAAATCCCTTAATTGCAAAACTGTCTTTCTCTGTCTCATTTAGGTTGGGTGTTGAAAACGAAGACATATTTTAGTAGAAATTCTCCTGTATTATTACTTGGAAAGTGTTACCATTTTAAATATGAAGGTAAGTGCTAAACTTGTAATCCATTTAAAAATCTTTGTAGAAACTCACTGTGTTGTTTTCATTATTTTATTTCTAGATTAATCTACCTTTGACATATTTCTTTTGTTTTTTACTTCCAGTTATTTTTATCGTGGTAAAATACATATAACACAAAATTTGCCATCTCATTTTTAAGTGTACAGTTCAGTGGTATTAAATACATTCATAACGTTGTGTTACTATCATTACCATTCATCTATAGAACTCTTCATCTTGTAACACTGAATTCGGTACCCATTAAACAGTAACTCCTCATTCCTCTCTTCCTTTCAGCCCCTGGCAATATGCATTCTACTTTTTATGCATATATTTTGGCATATATCTTTTAAGAACCTGTATTTTATGTAACACATAAAATATGGATAGAAGGTTAACTATGCTAATTCCTAACACATAAAATACGTTACATAAAATATTGCCATGTGGTTTGAGTTTCTTGTAAATTCCTTGAAATTAAAGTTCATACCATTGTACTCCATTTATTATATTCCCTTATAGTTTTGGACTTACAGTATGAGTGCTAAATAAATATTATTTGAATTGATATCTTGATTTTTTTTATCAAATTCTCTGATAATTTTAGAGTATATGATAATAATTACAAGTACACCTTTTAGTTAACCTAAAAATGGTAAGTTTTCCAGTTTGTAAGGATGCTCCAGTTTCTGAAATTGTTTACTGTATTTGATGTTTCTGAATTCTCACGTATACTCATTCTTTCTGTAATTATCATATATTTTCTTTTAATAATTTATACCCTTTATTGAGTGCCTACTATGTGTCAAGCATCATGCCAAACTCTTTGAGAAATGTCTTTAATTGTCACAACAAGCCTACAAGGTAGATTTAAGTAGGCTCAATAGAAATATAACATTCTGTTTATCACATTTGAAATATTTTAATGCTAATCTTTTCTTTCTTTGTATGTCATTATGGACTCATAGGTTTTTAGATTCTATACTGTGCATTGGTCAGTCTTCACCAGTAATCTTCTTATGGTATTCAAATTGTTAGCCAGTGGAAATTTCTTTTAGATTGGCTTATCTTTGAACAAATGCTAATTAATTTTTGGAAATTTCCTATTTTCTTCCATAAGTAGGTGTGCCATGCCCACTTTATACTTTTCAGCCTCATATTTGAAACCAGCCATTCCCAATGAACTCTGGTTTCTTGTGTAGAAAAAGGTTTCATTGTGGAGATGACATTGCCCCAGGCCACTTGAGTGGACAGAGCCAGAGAAGATAAATATTTTTTCTGTTTTTCTTATAGAGCCATCAGTTTATAATAGTTGTTCCAATCTAGTTCTGATGGATCACATTCCCACTTAAATTCTTGATTTTTTAATTATCATCTTCTATTATGTAAATATTTTCTAATAGTTTTTCTGTTCTGCTAAGGATTTTAGTCAAATTACTTTAACCATAGTCACTCATCTCTCATTATTTATTGACATTTATCTAGTGGACAGTTTTGTTCAGTTGTTTCAATTCCCTTTCAGTTTGAAGGTATTGGCAATCTGTCTTACAGATCTAAGTGCTTAGAAAGTAGTGTCTTCCAATCACAATAGTTTTATTTTGCTTCCCTCTGAGTTATCTACAATGAATTAATGTATGATGATAAATAAGTATAAGATTCTTATAAGATTATAATCTTAATATGATTATATTACTTTATGCAAAGTCTGTCCTGCTCTTTCCAGGTTTTAAATTTATATTGCTACCTTTCCTGAACTACAAACTTATATTATGCAATTTTTCTTTCCCAGAGTTTGATATCATGCTGTGCATTGTTATGTCAATGTTCATGGTATATAAATCCAAATGATCCTTCCAATCAGTATTGTTTTGATCAAATACCAAAATTAAAAAAAAAATCACAGGTATCTATAAGAGAAGCAATTAAGGATTTTACCTTATTTTAAGAAAGCCTCATTTCCACTTAGATACCATGCCCCCATCTGGCTAGGATTTTTTTAGATTTTCTCTTAGATGGTTCAGGACACAATGGGTCCAGAGACCATTAAGGAAAAAATGTATCTGTGGTTATCTCTAGCATACCAGTTCTTTCTTAGGAACCCAAAGGATTTAACAGGAATAATGAGATAAGGCTCTCTCCTTCCTAATTTTGGGGCTGAGGAACACCTATAGACAATCATTCTAACCTATGGACAAAAAAAAAGTACATGGAAAACGGGGGAAAAAAAGTTTTAAGAAGTAGAGAGGATAGCACAGAGGCTAGAAAATAATAAAAGTTTTTTTTTGAGCTGAAACCAGCCCGGGGTGGAGCTTTGCCTGCTGCTGCTGCTGCTAAGTCAAGTCAGTCGTGTCTGACTCTGTGTGACCCCATTAGACGGCAGCCCACCAGGCTCTTCCATCCCTGGGATTCTCCAGGCAAGAATACTGGAGTCGGTTGTTATTTCTTTCTCCAATGCATGCATGTATGCTAAGTCGCGTCAGTCGTGTCCAACTCTATGCAGCCCACCAGGCTCCTCTGTCCACAGGATTCTCTAGGCAAGAGTACTGGAGTGGGTTGCCATTTCCTTCTCCAGGAGTTTTGCTAGGGATCTCTTTATAGAACAGAAGGAAGGGCATGAAAGTAACATATCAAAGGGTCTTCTTGGATATGGTCTTGGTTCTTATGCTATCTCTGCTGTTTTCATGGATCTCTCTTATTCCAGATATTGCCAGGATTATGCCCACATGTTATGGAAATAAGATCCCACAATGTGGAATTTTTTGAAACATGACTTTTGCCATTTACTAAGAAAGGGTATGTAGGAAGAAATTAATAATTTAGAAGTACATTGCTCAATTTGGACATTTTCCAGATCTTGTTCTGTTATTGATTTTTATTTTTTTTATTTTATTTATTTATTTTTTGGATTCTTTTTTTTTTTTTTTAATTTTTTTATTAGTTGGAGGCTAATTACTTCACAACATTTCAGTGGGTCTTGTCATACATTGATATGAATCAGCCATAGATTTACACTTATTCCCCATCCCGATCCCCCCTCCCACCTCCCTCTCCACCCGATTCCCCTGGGTCTTCCCAGTGCACCAGGCCCGAGCACTTGTCTTATGCATCCCACCTGGGCTGGTGATCTGTTTCACCATAGATAGTATACATGCTGTTCTTTTGAAATATCCCACCCTCACATTCTCCCACAGAGTTCAAAAGTCTATTCTGTATTTCTGTGTCTCTTTTTCTGTTTTGCATATAGGGTTATCGTTACCATCTTTCTAAATTCCATATATATGTGTTAGTATGCTGTAATGTTCTTTATCTTTCTGGCTTACTTCACTCTGTATAATGGGCTCCAGTTTCATCCATCTCATTAGGAATGGTTCAAATGAATTCTTTGACGGCTGTAGTAAAATTCATGGTGTATATGTACCACAGCTTCCTTATCCATATCATCTCTGAGGGCATCTAGGTTGCTTCCATTCCTGGCTATTTATAAAACAGTGCTGCGATGAAACATTGGGTGATGTGTCGCTTTCAGATCTTGGTTCCTCAGTGTGTATGCCCAGAAGTGGGATTGCTGGGATATGGCATTTCTATTTCCAGTTTATTTAAGAATTCTCCACACTGTTTCCATAGCGGCTGTACTAGTTTGCATCCCACCAACAGTGTAAGAGGGTTCCCTTTTCTCCACACCCTCTCCAGCATTTATTGCTTGTAGACTTTTGGATAGCAGCCATCCTGACTGGCGTGTAATGGTACCTCATTGTGGTTTTGATTTGCATTTCTCTAATAATGAGTGATGTTGAGCATCTTTTCATGTGTTTGTTAGCCATCTGTATGTCTTCTTTGGAGAAATGTCTGTTTAGTTCTTTGCCCATTTTTTGATTGGGTCATTTATTTTTCTGGAATTGAGCTGCAGGAGTTGCTTGTATATTTTTGAGATTAATCCTTTGTCTGTTGCTTCATTTGCTATTATTTTCTCCCAATCTGACGGCTGTCTTTCACCTTGCTTATAGTTTCCTTTGTAGTGCAAAAGCTTTTAAGTTTCATTAGGTCCCATTTGTTTAGTTTTGCTTTTATTTCCAATATTCTGGGAGGTGGGTCATAGAGGATCTTGCTGTGATTTATGTCGGAGAGTGTTTGCCTATGTTCTCCTCTAGGAGTTTTATAGTTTCTGGTCTTACATTTAGATCTTTAATCCATTTTGAGTTTATTTTTGTGTATGGTGTTAGAAAAGTGTTCTAGTTTCATTCTTTTACAAGTGGTTGACCAGTTTTCCCAGCACCACTTGTTAAAGAGGTTGTCTTTTTTCCATTGTATATCCTTGCCTCCTTTGTCAAAGATAAGGTGTCCATAGG